>NW_024582544.1:40567-91565 GCF_018398535.1 Haplochromis burtoni
TGTGTGTGTGTGTGTGTGTGTGTGTCGTCCTCAAATGCTCTCTCATCTCACCCGTTGCACTTCTGACCTTTTACCAGACCAGAGGCTCATTCTTATGTGTAATAACCTAACTGAAACTACATGTACTATGTTGAATAAATGTTTTAATCAAGAACCTCTACTAAAAGCTTAATAAAAGAATATAAAAGTATAACAGACAATTTGAATAACCTAGTAATTCAAATAGCCTCGTCTAACCTGCTCCTCAGAATAACTTAGACTCTGCTTTCACTTCTGCAAACTCTCTGCAGCTTCCTGTCAGCCTGCAACTTAGTCTTTCTGAAAGACACACACACTGTTTAAACATCTGAATGCAATATCAATGCTGCAGATTATATTATTAATGCAATAGTAATGATGATGATTATTTACCAATAGCAGTAAAATGATTTCCCTGCTCCACAAGAACCATGATCTCATCTCCATAACATGGAGGGAGTTAGGTGGAAGGGATGAATTAGGTTTGGAGGAAATGTAGAGCTGGGTGTCATCGGCATAACAATGAAAATTGATATTATATTTTCGGAATATATATCCAAGAGGGAGCATGTAGATAATGAATAAAAGAGACCCTAATACTGAACCCTGGGGCACACCAGCAGAAACAGGAAAGAAACTTGAAGAGTGGGATTTAAATTGGATAAACTGAGTGCGGTCTTAGCCAAGGGGGGTGCCAATGGATGCTAATCTGGTCATTGAGGTATGAGTGAAGCTGGAAGGCAACAACTTTCTCAAGGATTTTCGAAATAAAGGGGAGATTTGATATTGGGCAGTGATTATCAGAATTATTGGGATCTGCATCAGGCTTTTTGAGAATTGGAATGACAAAAGCAGTTTTCAGGGATGGAGGAATAATTTCAGTGTTAAGGGAAGAGTGGATAATACTAGTTATGAGAGGAGCCATTGAGGGAAGACTAGCTTTAACTAACATAGTGGGAAGAGGGTCGAGCTGGCAAGTGGATGATTTAGATTTTTGAATAAGATTTGATACATCAGCTATGGAGGGAAGAGTAAAACTTGAAAATGACTGGGAGGAAGACAGTCTACTTCACAGTTAGAAGCTCCTACAGAGTTAAGTTTTTGTTGGATATCAGCGATTTTATGAGCACTAAGCAGGAGAGGAACTACCAGACCCCTGTCATCAACGAGTGCCCAGTGGAGAGAGTGGACAGCTTCAAATACCTCGGAGTTCACATCACGCAGGACCTGTCATGGTCCTGTCACATCAACACCGTGGTGAAAAAGGCCCGTCAGCGTCTCTACCACCTCAGACGCTTGAGAGACTTCCAACTGCCCTCCAAGGTGCTCAGGAACTTTTACTCCTGCACCATAGAGAGCATCCTGGCGGGAAACATCTTAACCTGGTTCGGGAACAGCACCATGCAGGACAGACGAGCTCTACAGAGGGTTGTGCGGTCAGCTGAGCGCACCATCCGCTCCGAGCTCCCTGACCTGCACTCAATCTACAGCAGGCGGTGCTGGACCAAGGCCAGGAAGATGGTGAAGGACCTCAGCCATCCCAACAACAGACTGTTCTCTCTGTTGAGGTCAGGAAAGCGATTCCGCTCCCTGAAGACCAACACAGAGAGACTGAGGAGGAGCTTCTTCCCGCAGGCGATACGGTCTCTCAATCACACCACCACACAGTACTGACCCACACATACAGTTCTTACACACACACTGGACATTCTGGACATTGTTTTCACTTCATCACTTAAATCACTTTAAGCATATTTGCACTGCACAAGACATAATGTGGATTGCACAACACTGGTCACTATATTCTTCATTTCCGGTTAATACTTGTACAGCTGCTGTTATTGTGTATATATTTATTTATTTTAGATTTCTTCATACATTCTTATATAGTTCTATATTGTGTATTTTGTTGTACAGTTATTTTATTTTCAACTTTAATTTATATATTTTATCTTATTCTTCCCAGTTAAATTTACCCTTCATTCTAATTTGTGTTGTACAGTTATTTCATTTTTAACCTTAATTTATATTTTATTCCTTCCTAGTTAAATTTACCCTTTTTAATTTTTCATATTTATTTCCTATCTTATTCATAGCCTTTCCTTTTTTGTTTTCTTTAGGTCACGAGCAGTTGTCCAAGCATTTCACTACATATCGTACTGTGTATGACTGTGTACGTGACAAATAAAATTTGAATTTAAAATTTGAATTTGAAAGATATAAGAGAGCTGCAAAAGTCAGCAGAGTCCATATGAGAGGGGAATGAGTCCGGCGGTTTTGTAATTTCATTAAACAATGAAAAGAAAGACCTGGAGTTGCCTTTACTAGAACTGATTAAACCAGAATAGTATGCAGATTTGGCTGAAGCAATGCAGTCCAACAACATACAACAAGATATGATCGTTATACATTTCTTTGTGTATGGTAAGTCCGGTTTTCTCGAACAGATGTTCCAGTTGGCGTCCTTTATCTTTGAGATGGCACAGGTCAAGAGTAAACCATGGTGCTGAACGGGAAAATTAAGTGAAACAAAAGCATTACGTTGTTGCCACATTTCAGTCAAGCAAAGAAAATCCAACTTACGGTCCGAGAGGAGATCCTGGACGAGATGCCAATTACCAGAGCGGATATTTAATAGACCAAAGTTGATGCTGGAATTACCATGTCTGACAGTAGGCTTAGCCGCTCTAACAAGGTGGGCCAGCAGATTGTGGTCAACAGCCCGGTCAGTTTTGCAATGAGTTTTGGCCCAGATGGACACTGTTGAGTTAGTGTCATTGGTATTGAAGTTTCGCCGGAACCCATGGTGGCTGTACCTGCAGCGGGGCTTGAAAGCAATGTAAAGAGGTCAATCAATCAATCAATCACCTTTATTTATAAAGCAGTTTAAAACAACCACAGCTAACACAAAGTGCTGTACATTGGAACCATAAAATAAAATTACATAAGCTATAAATAAAAGCCAAATAAAAGAAAGAAAAACTAAAATAATTAATTAAATAAATAATTTCATTTCAATAAGAAACTAAGTTTTAGTGAGTTTAAAAGCCAAAGAATAAAAGTGGGTTTTAAGACGCGATTTAAAAGTGAACAGTGAAGGGGCCTCTCTAACGTGCAAGGGCAAATTATTTCATAATTTTGGAGCAACAATAGAGAAGGCCCTGTCCCCTCTGAGCTTCCTCCTGGATCTCGGTACCTCTCTCCAGCTGACCTGAGAGACCGACAGGGTATGTGGGGATGAAGAAGCTCAGAGAGGTAAGGCGGGGCAAGACTGTGAAGGCATTTAAAAACAAACATAAGAATTTTAAAATTAACTCTAAAAGACACAGGCAGCCAGTGCAGAGAGGCTAGCACAGGAGTTACATGCTCTCTTTTACGAATTCCTGTTAGGAGTCGTGCAGCAGCATTTTGAACCAGCTGCAGACGTGACAGCAACGACTGACTGACCCCCACATAAAGTGCATTACAGTAGTCCAGGCGGGAAGAAATAAAAGCATGGATCACTGTTTCAAGGTGCTGCCTCGAAAGAAAAGGTTTTACTCTTGCCAGTTGCCTTAAATGATAAAAACTGGACTTCACCACTGCTCTGAAAATGCGCTTAGGCGATTCACTGCCATCAGAGGTCCAGCAAAGCTCTTTCGTTCAGACCGAGGCACAAACTTTGTCGGTGCATGTAAAGAACTTGGTATAACCCCAGAAGATGCAACACTTCATTCTTACCTCAGAGACCAAGGCTGCACGTGGGACTTCAATCTTCCACACTCCTCCCACATGGGGGGAGCATGGGAAAGAATGATAGGGATGGCTTGCCGCATTTTGGATAGCATGTTACTCAAGATGCATTCCCCTAGTCTTTCACACGAAGTGCTCACCACGCTGATGGCAGAGGTTGCAGCCATCATGAATGCCCGGCCAATAGTCCCTGTGTCGTCAGATCCAGACATGCCGACCATACTCACCCCTGCTATGCTTTTAACACAAAAGGTGGACTGCGTGTCTGCTCCCTTGGAAGACATCGACCTCAAGGATCTCTACCGAAGTCAGTGGAAGCAAGTTCAAAGCCTTGCGGATTCATTCTGGAAAAGATGGCATCAAGAGTACCTGACGAAGGAAATGGCAAGCAGCACAAGCCAGCCTGCAAGTTGAAGATGTTGTGCTCCTAAAGGACAAGGAGGCTAAACGAAATCAATGGCCCACAGGACTGGTGGTAAATACCTTTCCGGGTCAAGACAGCAGGCTCCGGAAAGTGGAGGTGAGAGTTGTTCAAGCAGGCACCCCCAGGGTGTATTCGAGACCCGCCACTGAAGTTGTGTTGTTACTCAGAAGGGACATAGTGGTATAGTACTCTATACCAGGCGGAGAGTGTGCTCCCCCTTTAAGGCAGGCGTGATAATTTGGGTGTGTGTTTTTTGTACCAGCAGACTTGCCGTAGTACCTCAACAGTGAAAAACAGTCCTTTAGCCAAACTGTCGTCTTTTCCATTTTTTGTTCACTTTTTCTTGCTGAGCCTGAGAGAGCACATGCCTGTAAGTAGTTGCTATTTGTTTTGTAAGCTTTCCAGCATTAGTTTTGTGTAGCAGTTTAGAGTTTGGTGTGAGAAACTTTCTTTTGTGAGGAAAAACGGCTGCGATGCTAACACGTTAGCCCATCTATGGGATTTCCCATGTAATGTTAGCATTAAGCTAATCGCTAAATGCGTGAGCCTGATAACCAGTGAAAGGGTTTGGATAAGTTTGTGTTTATGTGTTATATACATTGTAGTGCATGGCTTAATGTTTGATGTTGTAAAGAGAATGCAATTACAGCAGAAATGTAATATTTTATTTTTGTTTCTGTACCAGTTTTACAGTGCTTTAACAGTAAACATCTAAAACGTATCCGCTGACTCCTGGATGTTTATTGTGGACCTGTTAGTTATCTGCCAAGCTAGAAACCAGCTAGAAACCGGAGCCGATGCTCCTTTACATCGAAAGGAGCCACCTGACAAGGATGACTCCTGGATGAGGGCATGTCCCTCTCGGAGGAGGCTGGGGGAAGAACCAGGACACACTGGAGACATTATATCTCTGTTCTCACTGCTTGTGTTATTTTTCTATTTTTGGAAAAAACAGTGAATCTGCCTTCACGAACGGCAGCACCCGCACCGTACCATCTATACCAGGTGCCCAGCCCTCCCTGACTCTTTCTGGACATGCACTAATCAGATTCCCCATCTATCCCACAGCTGACACATTTCATGTTTTTGGATGTGACATTAATGGTGTAATCAAAGTCTCATCAATCCTAAATTTGAAAGCCAGATTTAAGATCTCTATATTGTCCTTGAGAATCATTAGAAGTTGCCTTCTAAACAATACTACATGTTTTAAGTGTGGAAATTTGCAACCTAAAGGGAACATTTTTATAGAAGATAGGAGTTTACAGCTTCTCCAAAAGGTTGTTTCTGATGAACGGTGGAACATTGGAGATCGTGACTTTCTTTACAGGATTTAATAGCGAGAGAAGAGAAATGAGTGTATCCTTAATCGCTACACCATTCTCAACAACCTCATACACTTTGTCTACACAAAGATGAGCACTGCATTATTCATTCAGGAGTCTGATTTTACACTGCTATACCCAACTAACTCACACACAAACTGCATTTCTCCACCGAGCAGCTGACAGCCAGCACCAGCTTAACAGCATGCCGGCCAGTCAACTGCTCCGAAACAGAATTCTGTACCACCACCATGCTGACCAGCAAAGGTAACAGTTAAAAGAAGAAAGCCTCAGCCCACCCTGCCAACACCACCCAGTAACCCTCCACACAACAGAAAAAAACTAAAACCACACAACAAAGAGAAAGTTTGACACAATGCACTCATGCTGCACCACACTCCTCGACTCACTCACCACACCCACTCAGAGAGAGAGAGAGAGAGAGAGAGAGAGAGTGAATAAAGACTGAATGAAAACACTAAACACTAAAAGTGATGATTGCGAATACCCAGTATTTAGATGATCTATTGATCTTAAAGACAGAAGTCTGCTGGTAGGTTTATTTAGTAGAAAAGAAAGAGAAAGAAAATTTCAAAAGAAAGGAGGAGAGAATTCTTTGTTTTGAAAGAGTTGTGATGCTGCAGTGTTAATTATGTGCAGAGACGCTTACTTCAACCATTTTGGTTATTTCCGCCTTCCACAAAGAAATGTAAAGTAATTACAATTCCTGGTGAGCAGTGTGTGCGTGGGAAGATAGCAGGACTGTGTATGTACATGTGAGAGAGAGTGTATGTATGTGTGCATTTCACACAAACATGAACATACGCTTTGCAATTAATTTCTGTGATTTTCTACCAGTCTTTTTACAGGCTTTTTAAATGTCATCCGCTGCTATGATTGACATGCAAATTTGTGGCTGGCAGAGGGGCTAAATGGGAAAGCAGGTTGAGTGAACCAGATAAGGGCATTGTTTCCCAGCTATAGGCTTAGAGAGGCAGAGCATGGGTTCACTAGGTTTAACTCCTGCTGTGCCACTGACAATACATAGGGGCTGGACACATCACATTGAGTGTTGGCATTTAATTTAATTGCTCAGTGTCTGATCAGAGTTCCTCCCAGTTTCAGTCAACAAATTAATGGCTTGCATTCAGTTGAACCTTCACTGAAACCTTCACTGATTTCAAATCAAATCAAATCAAAATTTATTTATATAGCACATATTAAAACAACAGTGTTGACCATAGTGCTTCACAGTCAATAAAAACATGAGACAGTTAAAACAAACAATAAAAGAGGACAACAAACAATAGGTAACAACGCAACAAGGAAAAACAGCCAACTAGACAGAATCAAAAGCCAAAGTAAAAAAATAAGTTTTAAGATGTAATTTAAAAGACTGGATCGACTCAGCAGTGCGAATATGAACGGGGAGGTTATTCCAGAGTCTGGGTGCCACGGATGCAAAGGCCCGGTTGCCTCTCAACTTCATTCGAGTCCTAGGTTGTGCTAGGAGCCTGTGGTTGGACGATCTAAGTATTGGGATTGTATGAATGGAGTAAATCAGAATTTAAACCTTATTGCTATAAAAGGCATGTCTGCAAATGTTGTGGCTCTTGCTCACTATTATTTTTAACCTTTTATTTTGATTTGATCACACTTGTACGGCAAAGAGGAAAGTTGGAGTGCAGTGACAAATGACATCATCACAATATGGCAAGAAACAGCTTTGCAACAGGCTTTTTTCACATTATCAGTGTTTCATCTAGAAAGCAGGCAAGAGCAAGAGGCAGGAGCAGGGGTCAGAGACAAAAACCTGTGTTCGTGTGGAATGGGCATCCATCAGCATGTGCATGAAGGCATCGAAAGGCTTGCATCATGTATGATTTAATTCTGATTTAAAATGCATAGAAGATGTATTTTGTCATTGCTTCTGATTTACCCTTAGGTTGCAATTGAATCCTCAGATAAACTAAGAGGAGTGACCCATAAGTATCTACGTGTCAGCCATAACAAGCAAGCCCACAACCACTTTCTCTTTCACTGGAAAATCAAAAGTCATTGAGCAGAAGCCATAACCATCACAGTACGATGAGGGATATTAAATTCTGATGAACCATTGATTCAGTTCCTTAACTGAATCAGAGTACCGATGAGAGTTACCTTTAACAAGGACTCAGCATAATGTAAAAGCAGCTATTTAGTAACAACTGGCAATAAAGCAAGAAAGTATCTGTTTAAAATAAATAAATATTTCAATCACACTAAAGCCAGCAAAGAAAACATGCCAGTAAACTATTGTCTTTTTATTTACTGTGGATGAGGCGGACCACAGAGATCCAGTTTACACAAGTGAAGTGACAGCTTCACCTTTTGATTTATTACCTGCATTTTGTTAATATTAGCTCCGTCATCAGTTAAAAGGTTAACTGGAGCTGTGGAGAAAAAATTCCTAGTTGTTATTCTGCTAATGAGTGTGCATGCAGTGGTTTAAGAAAAGCAGCAAGTTCCCCAACGCAATGTAGTTAAGTTCGTAGGTTTTGGGGAATTATACATTTTTATGGTTTTGTGTCTGAGGAAGATCACAACAGATTTTAAATCCACTGACTTTACATCCAAAGTTTGCAGTTTAAGGGGTTTAACATTGTGCTGACTGTTTCCCTTTCTCAGATGTTAACCCTTTAGAGCCGATCGGAGCGGGCACGCTCTGTTTTGCGTAACTATTTTTAAATCCCAGTAGCACTGCAACCACGTAAGCTAGCGCAAAAATTTTTTTTGCATATGAAACCGGAGGAGTTGTACTTACATCTGATGCCATCAGCTTGTCCTAGGTCACAGTTTCCTTCCACACAAAGCTTTGCAAAAACTGCATAAAAAGCGCTTGCAGGAACAAAAACACAATATTCCAGAAACACGCTTTGCCGATCCGATCAGCTGTTCATAACACTTCCTACGTTGGAATAGACGTCAGCGCGAACTTTTGCATTTCTGCCATTACCTGCCCGAAACCGGAAGAGACGTCATTTTCGCGGAAATGTAGTCTTTTTTACCATCAGGGCCTCAGGGCCTATACTGGTCTTTTTAAAAGTTATCTTTGACTTTATGACTTTGTGTCGTTTCTGGGATGCTTAGGACTCATATTGCACTGCTGGAAATAGTTTATTTTGATGCATATGCTACTTTTTTGCAAATTTGCAGTATAATATTTATTTTCGTTTTTTCCTGCAGTATAAAAATTGGTGTATTTCCAAAATAAAACTATGAAGACACTCAAAATAAATTTCCTGTGGTGGGAAACTATTTTGTGCAATTTTTTGTATTTACAGTTTTGAGGGATAAGCCTCTTAAATTTCTCTAACTACAAATATAGTTAAAAAAGCAAAAACGATTTTCAATTTTTTTGTAGTTTATTGCACTTTTTTGCAATTTATGTAATTACTATGCACTTAATGCAGACATATTATTAAAATTTAGGCTGTAATGGTTGTATTGATGTATAGCAACTTGAAATGCTCCCAAAAATGGCTCCACAGCATGTAAAAATATAATATAAACTCTGGCGGACTTGGTTCTATGGTAGGTCTTAAAGGGTTAACCCTCAAAAATTATTAGTTCAAATAATTATTACAAATTTAAAGATAACTTTAATGTTTTAGCCTGTACATGCGGCCAGTGGTAAGAATGCTCATTTTATACAATATTTAAACCAATTAGTATTTATTAATTACTGGTGATAGGGGAGTGCACTGTGTTATCCATTACTTTATTCATTACTGCCTATAGAGAGCAATTTGCTACACTACTTGTTACATGACGTTGGGATTTCTCTGCAACACAGCCTGAATAATTGCTACTTAACAATATAAAACCAAACTCTCCATATAGCTTAATTAGCATCTGCACGTCCTAATAATGATGCAAGATATACAGATGATATTTCTTTTAGTAGCCTTTTTAAGTATTAGTAGAGAGTGGGTAAAGAACATCCCAAAGAGCACATCCCAGAAACATGGGGACTTTTACTGTAGAAAGATGTAATAGTACATATGATCATACACACTTTATCCCTGATGTTATTCCTTGATGAAAATCAAGCTTTGACCTCTAGGTTGGGCTTGGCACACTGTTTGATCATCGATCGCAATTTAGTAACACTTCGCATACATCAAGATCAAAATGAAGTGTAGCTATAACTGTTATCCTACACTAACACAGTGATTTCCACATTAGAGCCTGCAATTCGGAGCATTAACTGAAAAAGGCAAAAATGAAGTCTTACATTTTTAAAACTTACATTGTGGAACTGTATTTTCTTCCAGAAGTTAACAGTTGGCTTTTTGTACCACTATTTATAAAGGGACTGAGAGCAATGATGAGCGTTCTGTCCTATAATTTTCATGGCTGTCTGCTCCACTTTTAGCATCCTCAGTACACCAAAGGCAGAGCAAAACAGAACTTATACACATGTGTGCTATGGAGACAAATTTAATTTCATATCTGCAACTTCAAATGGAAGCTATGAAGGTTCATACACATTTCATTATCTGAGAAGGGGTGCCCTCTATAAAGAAATGAAAATCCAAGAGGGAATATTACCAGCATCTGGATAGAATATCATCCTTTTCCCCCTCACCTCAAGCTTCTTCTCCTGAACTGATACACATAAATTGTTATGAACATGCCTTTTTATTCTCAATATTGTCACACCTATTCATTATCAGACATTATACTTATCACCAGACAACAGCAGCTGATTATAAGCTAACATTGCTCAAGCTACAACAGTTAACCACTATAGAGATTGAAAATGCGACATCATTCAGGGGTAAAACCGCAAAGGATTCTGGGAACTCGTGGCAAGAGGTACTAGCGCACGCAGGCTTTCAATTGAAATCAGTTACACAGCGATAAAAAGAAACACAAAAAATGGCAAGAAGCTGTTGTATTATTAACTGCAATAGCCGGTCGCATGACAGCCACGGGAAGCCGACGGGTAAAGACATCGGTTGTTATCGGATTACGTCATTGAAGAGAAAATGTTCGAGCCATGTTTCCGAAGTAACAAAGAGCCATGGATGGCCTGGATTGCAGCCATTCAAAGACCAAATATAACGTCCCAGAACACTCCAGCTCACAGGTTAGTCTGCTCCAAGCATTCCCAGAAAGGTCAGTCTTCTGTTGTAGTTAATACGTCATTTTTCTTAACATAATTGGTGATATAGGTTACAAGCAAGTCTGGCGCTGAACAGAAATCATCGCGCTATGCTCCTTTGTTTATTGTGCATAAATAGTAAATTGTCCTGACACAATATTGCGTTTTGCTTCTGTTATTACCATGGTACATTGACAAAAACATATACTTTTATTCACAGGATAAAACAAATTTTTTTGTATCACTAATTGCCCAGTACGATTACAGCATACAATATTATTGTCACTGCTACATTTCTGTAATGTGAACCAGAAATCATTTCCACTACTAATTAAATACCGTTGAGCTCAAAGGTTATAATAATAAACTGTTAACGAATGTGTATTCATGACGACGATTTGTGAGACTGGTAAACTTACCTTTGTTCATACAATGGTCTTTCGTTCTACACGGTGCATTTCAAGGTCCTGTACCCATCCGTCGGTAAACTGTACCTGGGCTTGTTGCAGTGACCTGAAGTTACTAAACTTCACGAGTGTATGCACTCACTCCAAGAACCGTGTAATTATAAATCTGAGCGTGGTGAAAGTTGGGCAGCACGATAACGTCTTTTGTCCACTCTGTGTGCTCGTAAGGGTCTGACCCTTTCACTCCTTTGATTTTTTCCTTTTTCCTGTACTTTTCGTCGAGTCTGTCTTTGTACGGTCCGGCATTGTTGTCCTTCGTTTTGTACATAACTTTTTTGGGGGACAAAGAAAAAGCAAGAAGGTATTGGAACCGGAGAATGAACGTTTTGCGGTGCTGCAAATGCTTGCATTTGATGCATTGCTTTGATTGTTTTGCCACGATGTGCATGCAATGTGCAAAAGTCACGTGGTCTGTCAATCTCTATATCACTGCCATCAGACTGAGGTGAGCTTCACTGATCCATCAACTTGTATCAGACTCTTTTAACAAAGGTTTACCGTCTCTGTCATGCTAAAGTACTCATGCCCAACCGGTTTGTTTCCCTGCATCAGGAGCGCACACTGGGCAGGGGGAGTGGATCCAGTTGGCGTTGCCTCCATTCCAACCAACTAGACCTGGAAGTAGTGATGTTTTACTTTGTGAAAAAGTGAAAGATGAGTGTCCCAAAAGGTCTGTTCATCTGGACGTAGCATTTTCAGTGGGAGAAACGTTTCGTCACTCATTCAAGTGACTTCTTCAGTCTCAGCTGACTGCAGGTTTCCCCAATCTTATAAACAGTACCTTTGCACAATGACTGAAACCCTCACCACCGAATGAACAATGGGCTGTGAGGTCAGTTCCTTGATCATTAGTATGCAAATTGTCATGACCATTGATCAACATCCACTGATCAAAGACCACTGATCATGGATCATAGACCACTGAATAATGGCCATGAGTTGGGGAATGGTTGCAATCACAGCACTGTAAGATGGTAACAGATGTACCCTTAGGCCCCCTCCTCGATTCATAGATGGTCTTTCCCTTTTCACGTAAATGGCCTCCTTGATTCTGCACTCAAACCAGCGTTCCTCCCTGTCCAGGATGTGTTTGATTTAAACAGGGGGAACAAATTGTGGTAAGGTCAACCTGATAGCATCTGTTCCCGCAAATAGGGGAAAGCTGTGGCAGAAAGACTTCAAAAGACAAAGATTAAGTGCAGTTACTTATTATAATCTTGATGTTATGGCCCTGTCCATAATCTGTTTTGGTGGCTGTTGTTGTCTGTGCCTTTAAGTCTTTGCAGGTCCCGGAGTGGATGAGCTGACGGCTGCTGATTGGTCCCCTGGCCATGTGATCTTCTTCAAATCCCTCACCAGCAGTTGTCCCGTGGCAGCCACTGACAGCAGCAGCAGACCTGACCCTGGCCTCCAAAACTTGAGACTTTTGTGCTTGTTATTTGTGCGGCTTTTCTGAGTTTTGTATATAGTGTGTATATTAGCTTTCATCGTACATAGCACATTGTAAATAGCACTGCAACAGAAGGGGTGAGCTGCCGTATTGTTTTTCCTTGCACTGTTTTCTCCTGTTTATTTCAGTTAGGGAGTTAGGTGTAGCGCTTGTCTTTTGTTTAATGTTTGATTTCACATAGGGTTTTAGATAGCACCTCCTCCTGACTTAGCTTGTTTTGTTTGTTATTTTGGCCTTTGTTCACCCTGGAGCTTCATTTTTGCAGTGTAGATAATAAAACACGATTCACTAAGGAATTGGTTTCCCTCTGTGTATGGTTTTGGGGACCAGGGCGGGGCAGTCTTTTCAAACTTATGTTGCGTTCCTGTACCCCTAGACACTTGAACGTAACACTTGAAGATATGTAAATTAAAATAATAAATAGTTTGACTAGATGGGGGATACGGATTCTGGCAGTGTGGAATGAAATACAAAAGTTGATGTTAGAACAGACACTGGCTTTGTTGAAGAGAATATAACATGAACAAGTTGTCTGTCTGGTGTGGATGCTTTAAGGTGTAAATATGCAACATAAACACAAAGTTAAGTGCCAAATGAGTCATCCCCCTGCCATATTTAGGTTTAAAGTAATGTTTTACCTGAAAGTAATATTAACATTTCAGAGTCCTGTCTTTAATCGATCATGCTGGCCCTGCTGCAATTTTTTCCTCTGTCCAAATCATGAACAAACAGTATCCCACATTCTTGTCTTTCAACTACAGAACTGTGTTTTACAAGAATAAAATAGACTTCAGCAGACATAACTTTTGGCAACATGCAACAATCAGAAAATTTTTTATTTTTTTAGGACGTCTGAAAACAAACTTGGAGCGATTTACTTGTTGAAAATGTGGTATATTGAATATTAAAGTTTATATGAATGGAGTTTACACAGACATGATTCACTAGCTGGGCCTACGTCCTCATTTTAGGTTTGACAGCGTTTTAGTAGGTAAAGGCGAATGGCTTGGACATGAATCGAGCTGCAGTTTGGGGAAGACCTCGAAGTGGACTGGTGATGGCTCCTGGGCCTGGCAGATCCCCATGTGCTAAATAAAAATGAAGAGGTTAAAGAACTGAAAAGGGGAGGGTGGGTGGGGCACGTAAACAAGAATGAACAGCTTGTAGAACTGGGGGAACCTATATAGATGAGAACCGGAAGGAGTGTGTTTGGAGGCGTGGTCCTGCTCCTGAGATTCCAATACTTAATCTCCAGTTATCCTCTTATTTGGCAAAATGTCCTCTGTTTGTTGAAATAATCAAAACTGATACCACTACCTGATACCTCAATAAATCTATCTTTTTCTATTGTAACCCCAAAACTGAATGGTAATGTAACAACACTCATCTTTCATGTTTTCAGAAAAGTAAAACATCACTACTTCCAGGTCTATTTGGTTGGAATTGAGGTGGAGTCAACTTGATACGCTCTTCCTGCCCAGTGTGCGCTCAAGATGCAAGGGAAACAAATTCTGTTAAGGACAGAGTGAATAGACGTGGACACCAGCTGAGGTAAACACCAAACTAACAGGCTACACTAACTACAAATGAATGGCAGTAAATGTTCGCCTGTAGTGAGCTGTTTGGAGGCACCAAACCGAGGGTTGTGCATTTGAATTGGGAGGGATTAGAAAACAGAACTTAATTTTAAAGTTACTGATTTATTTTTTGCCAAGATACACAGAAATGTAGTGGAAAAGCAGGAAAGATCTAGCAAATATATCTACTGAGTGTAGTCATATGTCTAGCACCCACTTAGTGGTTAGGTTGACCGAGATAAAACGTTTTTTGTTTGTTTGTTCTTTATATTCATGACCTGACTGATGGTCAAATACTGCCTTTTCCTTAGTATAACATGTCAGTTTCATTTCGGATTTACATATCATGGATGTCTACCAAAAATGTAAATACCTACTCGCTCCATCTCTGTCACACACACACACACACACACACACAGACACACACACACACACACAGACACACACACACACACACACACACACAGACATACAGAAACACACACACACACACACACGCACACACACAACAATTCAAAGGATTCGTATACAGAGACCAACAATAGAGAAAAATGTCTTGCACTTTTAGTAGGACCTCAAAGTTCTCTTTCGATAGCACAAGTTCAAAGTGTGGCTCGGCTAAGAGTCTTTTCATTGATCTGGCTGCTGCATCTTGAAAGGAAGGAAAAATATATTGATGTCAGATTTAAAGAATAGATAAAAGAAGGAGCAGAGATGGTACATGTGTCATCATCCAGATTTAGACTACGGGGGGGAGTTATCAGCTAATGCTTGAAGGCTTAGTTCACAAATAATTTAATAATATATTAACTGATACTGATACTCACTAATTTTTAGCCTGAGAGAATCCATATTGGTGAATCATTAAAAACCAAAAACAAACAAGTGTGTGTGTGTGTGTGTGTGTGTGTATGTGTGTGTGTGTGTGTGTGTGTGTTTGTTATTGAGCAGGCCTGTAAATATGACATTTTCATTGTGATATTAAATATTTTACCTTGGAAGCCTGTGGGAATGGATTTGCTTTTTGACACGCTTTTACTTTGTAAACTGTAAAATGTGCATTATTGCTACAGATTACAGAGTGTCCTAAATGATATACAGCCATATTTATTCTTGCTATTTTTAGTGCAGTGCACAAGTGTACTCACAGTACTCAGAACACTTGCATGAAGTGCGCTACCTACATTGTTAAGTATGGAACATATGCCGGAAGGCATATACTGAGGGCAGGGATAGCTCAGTAGGTAGAGTGGTGGCCCCTATGATCAGAAGGTCTGGGGTTTGAAGCCACTGAACGGCTACCCTGAGGTACCCCTGAGCAAGGTACCATCCCTATACACTGCTCCCCGGGTGCCCAATGGCTGCCCACTGCTTCACTGGGTGAATGGGTTAAATGCAGAGAGGAATTTCCCCACGGCGCTCAATAAGTTATACATTATTATTACTTCTATGGCAGCTTTGTAGGGAGAGATCACCAACCAATTTTCAGCCAGGAGATGTTGGATGATGGATAATTCTATTTAGCTAACGAATGGCAGCAATTTAGTGTATGTGCATGCTGGATTGTCTTCACTTTAGAATTATTTTGCGATATGTAGAGACAGAGACATGACAACTTTTAACAGTTTTCAAAATGCAGTACATACCACAGTTATCACAGTTAAACTTTACTGATATAATAGCTGGTAACTGCCCAACAAAATTCCACAGGAGGACTCCTACTCTGTATCTGCTTAAGTATAAGAGCCCTTTGTTTAGGTGGACCGCTGGGCTCCTAGCACCAGCTTTGGGGAGTCGTTCGTGTGTGTGTGTCTTGACACACACACACACACACACACACACACACACACACACACGCATGCCTATACGTACACACAGACAAGGTACTCTTTGTTCACATGTATGCCTGTGTAAGACGTCATATGTTAATGAACTTATGCATAATCATGTAACCACAATAAAGAGCAGTGTTAGGGGGAAGCTGGCTGAGAGCGACTGGGGTTCGAGCGGAAGGAACGGCGCTCGTCACAGTTCTCTCCCTCGTGCACGAGATCAGACAAAGAGCTCTGCTTGGTGTCCAATTCTTTTTGCTGTTGTAGTGTTGTGCTAGACAGACCCATCAGGTTTAAAGGAATGTGACCCCACCCTAGTCCCCAAAACCATACCCTGGTTTACAAGTGAAAGGTGGTTTTATCTTGTCTAAACTGAAAGCCCAGCTCCGAGGTGAACAAAGGCCAAACTAACAAACAAAACAAGCTTATTCGAAAAGGGAGGTGCTATCTAAACCCTGAAAACAAAAAACAAACAAAAGACAGGTGCTACCCTTAACTCCCTAACTCAATAAACAAGAGAAAGTGCAGAAAATAATAAGGCATTTCACCCCGTCAGCTTCAGCACCTATTTACACATAAAAAGTAATCTGTTTACAAAGCTCAACAATCCTCGGGAAAACACACGCACAAATGTCCCTGAGGGTTTGGTGGCCAACAACGGGTCTGCTGCTGCTGTTAGTTGCTGCCAGAGAGACAACTACTCTAGAGGGTTTTTCAAGACAGCCACTTAATCAGGAGACCAACCAGTCGCCAGCTCTCCAATCAGAAAGGACCTGCAGACTCTTAAAGATACAGAACACAGAACAAAAAAACAGCCAACAGGATTCAGATTATGCCCGGGGCCGTAACAACAAGTTTGAATTCATTTCAAAGTAAAGTACATGTACAGTTTCAAATATATACAAATGTATACTGTTAAGGTTCAAATATTGAGGAAGGAGAGTACAAACAACCATGGTCCAAGAGCTTGGTCAAACAATTGATTTTAATGAAATACACGCGTGGGAAGACCAGCTCCGTTCGCAGACGGCGCTGATCTCCGACTTGATCAAAGCATAAACAGATATTTTATACCATCAGGGCTTAAATTTAATGACGCCCCCTCATGCGTCATCAGATACAATATATGCATACGTCAATTCAAAACCACAATGACTTTTAACACAGTTTGAAAAGGAACATTGTCTCTATCTTCATGGCAGATGTTTCCTGTCAACCCGCTTCTCCAAACCCGCAGACAATGATTTTGCAGTGAGCGAGCACTTCTGCAAGCCCACAATTACAAGACAACGTGATATGTCACGACCTTACGTGGCACTCTGTGTCACCTCTCACCTACTAATGCTCACAGTCAAACAGAGGCCACTGTCAACCTTTTACTAAAACTATAGATGTAATATAAATTGAATAAATGTTTTAACCAACTGATACTACTTAAAACTCAATACAAGAATATGAACATATAAAAGATAATAAAAATGACCTGATATAAGTGTTTTGTTCCTTCTATGTTCTAGTTTCCATCAACATGGACAGTCATGCCAGTGAAGCTTAAGACCCTTAACGAACCGAACATCAACTCAAAATAAGCACAGATATGCAATATGTATAAAATAGTTATAACTGCATCTGGAATACAAAGTTAATATGATAACAGTATGCATAAACATCTTAAGGCCATCTTAAAGCTATCTGTTACATTGTTAAAGCAATGATCATACTGCAGATTATATTGTGCTGGTAAAATACTTTTGTTCATCCCCACAATACACATGTATAGATTCACCCCACCAATATTTGGTTCAACCACATGCTATAATTGATTTCAAGGTCCTGCTTAGTCCTTCTTTTACTCAGTTTTTGGACTTTCCTATATTTCTGAGTATTGGTCAAACCAACAAGTGCTGTCAAGCATATCCTTTTCACAATAGCAAAGAGAAACTACTAGTTAATGCCGATCAAGATCACCAATAAAAATGAATTGTCCTTGGCCTTCTCAAGTTAAAGACATTGGAGAACCTTTAGTAGGCTACCACGTATTAAAGCAATGTATGAATTCAAACTTATGCATCCAATTCTTGTTTGTTTTGTTTTAGTCATTTAACACGTATGCTGGACTGGACCATGGAAAGAGAAGAGTTCAAAGAAATCAGAAGTCTCATTCATCTTATTGCCAATCATCTCACTCTTGGTTTCAGTGATCGTCACAGAAATGGTTGCAAATCATTGTTGTATATATAGCAGAGATGGTGATAATACCCAGTTAGGTTAGAGTTTTTAAACATCATGTCCATGATGTCCTTTGTGACAGTTAAGTTACATCTGGACATAGTCGGCCAGACTTGATTAGACAGGTGGTGCAGTGGTTAGCACTGTTGCCCTACAGCAAGAAGGTCCTGAGTTGGTCTCCACTGTTATTAACTCATTCACTGCCATTGACGTCTATAGCCGTCAATTGCAGTGCATGAGTCAATGGGTTTAACTCATTCACTGCCAATGGCTGGCAGTGAATGAGTTAATTAACAACCAACTGTATTTTGATGGGGTTAAAAAAGGAAGCTCTCAAACGAATGCTTGCATTCGCAATTGAAGTTGTTTTTTTTCTGCTGAACAAAAAAACTCGCTTCTTCATTAATCAGTAGCATGTATTGTGACCTAGTTCATCCGTGTATTTCTGCGTATCTCTGCATTCATCTGCGTTCCATGGTGTCCTGTCTCTGCGTCCCTCTGCCCCGCACCCCCTTTGTGTGGTCTCAGGTTTGTTATTTAGTTTCTCCCAGTTTAGGTTTCCGTTTGTAAATTACTCATACCTCGTTGCCTGTTTTTGCCACCACCACCTTTGTAAATAAAACATCACTCGTATCATCAGTTTGCTGCATCTTGGGTCCTCCTTTTCCTCCACACCACACGGCTCCCTCCGCCAGCCGTGACAATCCCGGGGAAAGCATTAGGAACCCAGTGTCATCTTGGCCCTTAATCTCAGCACAAAGGTAATGGATGCCCATATTCAACTGTTACTTTATAATCCCTGCTTTAAAAACCTTTGAAATGTGACCTGCATCCCAAGTTTTTTTCCTCAGTTGCCTCCAGCCACCACCTCATGTGGGCTTTCATTCTTTCTTTGACATATCCCTTTAGACTTGTTTTTCTCTTTCTCTGACAGGGTTAATGAGGTGGCAACATGGAGGCCATCCGATGCTCTACTTTTCCTTATTTATACTACATCTTAATGTACTCCGTGTGCCTGGGTATTATTTAACACTGTGCCCTTGGGTTGCTGCTGATTTTTTATTCAATTCAGTTAGGTGGCAGGAGGTCAGGGACTGTGCTGAACCTCTGAGTCACACAGTGAACACAGAGGAGCACTCCGCCTCCATCTTACTCCATTTTCCGTCCCTCTACATTCAGATTGTGACTGATAAGATGTGATTAATGAGAGCAGGATCCTCTCAAAGTGTTAGAACATCTGTCACTGATTTATTCTTTTGTGTTTTTTCATCCAGCTACCTTTGTATATATGGATGTGTGAGTGTATATACTTGTTAGAGGGAGAGCACAGGGATCACTTGACCATCCTTTCCTTCCCTCCCCATCTCCAGCTGCCTCCCTCTTCCCGCTCCACCACAACCACCCACACATGCAGGGCCTTGGAGTAGGGGTATGTCACCAGGGTGCAGAGGAGGCTACCCCCCCCTCTGTCCCCTTCTGGCTGCCTCTGCCTCAATTTTATCCCACAACTTAGACATTCACATTACTCACACTCTCATTACACATACATATAGGCCAAGGTCCTATATGTAGCTCCAAAAGACCATCAGGGTGTACACCTCACCCCTGGCGTCGTTGCCCACCTCTCAATTTTAAATACACGTAGACATTGAGGGCTATCAGGAGGGGCTATGCGCTTACCTGCTGCTCTCTGGCAGGTAGCTCCATGCCCTCCTGGGTTTTAAATGCACCTTAGAACACACATGCATCAACACTACATATGAGCGGGTGGAGGGAGGTTTGGAGTCTTCACACACCCCCGTTCTCTGCAGCCTGCTGGAGCGGGGGGGCCAGTCGCGTCTTCTGTCATTGTAGTTGCTGGTCCGTCTGTGTATCTACCATTTTCCTTTCGTGTGTTCTCCCTGCTGTCACCATCATATACCATCGTCTATCTTCCTTCATGTTCAGGTTCGTGTTTTGTATGTTCAAGTAGTTAGTTGTTCCCAGTGTAATTTAGTTCTTTCTCCGTTTGCCGTTTGTCCATTTTTATTTTTGGTGTTCAATAAACCACCTTCACAACTGCCTGCGATTGGATCCTCCTTTATTATATCCACACGGCTCATCTCACTCGCCGTGTCAACAATAATGTTTAATATTTAGTATTTACTGTTATATTCCCATAGATCATGCCTATTCAACTACGAAGTTAGTTGGGCCAGATTTTCAAACCGAGGAATTTATCTGGGCCAGATATTTTTTTTGAAGCCAGTAAGCAGCAGATCATGATCAATTTCAAACCCACACAACTGTACTGAAAAACAAGTATTTTTTTTTATTCCTTTTCCCCTATAAATCTGGTGGTGACCTCTCACAAATGCACACCAAAAGGTCCATTTAAAAAAAAGGGAGCTATAACTAAACTATTTTTTGCACATTTGAAATAATAATAATAATAACAAAAAACATTTTGATAATTCCCTTTCAAATTAAAATAAATATTTCGCTGACCACTCACTTTTCCTGCCATGGATGGAGCCCCATCGGTCACAAGTATACAGACACGCTTCATATCCAGACCATTTTCCTCAAAAAGAGCTGAAATCTTCTCAAACATCATTTCGCCAGCTGTGTGTCCCTCTAACGGTAGTAAGCCGAGCAATTTCCCATCCAAAAAACGGACATATACGCACAACTGTGCATTATCAGTTCTGTCTGTGATCTCCTGCTATAGACATTACATCAGTTTTCTTCAGGTCATCTAACAGCATTTCAAACTCGTCTGACGCCAGAACTTCAATTCTACGAATATTTGAACTGTCCTACAGGGGTACGTTTTTAATAGCAGATGTCACACTCACTTTTCACCGCATCCACCACGGCCAGCATGCAGTATTTCATTGTTTCAGAATCTGTGAAAGGCCTTTTCTTCTTCGCCAAGAAGCAAACACGAAGGGAAGATGCTGCAGCTCTCTCTTGGGCTGTACAGGACCCTCACCATGGTAGTACAACTCCGGTTGTAAGATTATTAAACTCGGTAAAATGAATAAGTATTTGTCAGTCCAGGCAGGGTTAAACCGACAGTTTTCATTGTCAATTTTGCGCTTTTGGAGTGAGAAAGACATGCTGTTGTCGCATCATATATTACGATGATTGTTTAATATGTTTACATCACGGTGCATTGTGGGTTAAATATTGCTAGGCTACTAGGAGTGTTGCATTCACAGTCTACACTACGCTGTAGGAATTTTTAATTTTTTTAAAATTAATTAATGAATTAATTTTTTGCGTTTTCTCTGTGTTTCTGCCAGGACCACAGGCAGGGCCACTCGCAGGTTGCTTCTGGGCCGCATTTGGCCCACGGGCCGCCATTTGAATAGGCTTGCCATAGATCATCGTGATGTTGTTTATTATGTTGCTCTTTTTTTTTCTTGTGCTTGTTTTCTCTTTTTCTTTCTCAACAGGTGATCCAGGTGATTGATATATGTATTTTTTGTCTGCTTATTTTGTTGGTTTTTGTTTTTTGCCCTTTATCCCCGTCCCTCTTCTCCGCTGTTTTTCTTTCCCTCTTTCTTTCTCCCCTTTGTTTTCCCCAGTCAAATCTGTCCCTTATTTAGCAAGTGAAAATAAAATAAAATAAAATAAACAATAAAAGGTGAATCAAACAGACTATTACGACAAGGCTGGGATCGTCCATTTGGTAAAGTAAATCCATTGGGCATCTTTCTTTGCCTTTAGACAATAATTCTGATGGCAAAAGAACCAAACGGGACAGGAAAAAAAAAAAGAAAAGAGGGAGAGCACAGGGGATATCTGTAAAGCTTATTCAGTGAGATGCAACATTTGATAAATGGTGTCTACAGAGGAGGTGTCCAATTAGGTGGTGGTGTAACAAGAATAGTAGTCTACAGTTGTCCTAGTGGCTGTGTGTTTAAATTTAATACCAGTTACTGATAACAGCCTGTTCGAAATGGAGTATCTCAGGTGCTTTGCTTGAGGCCAACAATAGCGACAGAGGCCCTCTGGTGCTCTGATTGGAGACTGAAGCTGGCAGAGGAGACTCAGGGGGCCAAATGGAGGATGGTAGAACCCTTGCATTCGGGGTTCACTGGCTCAAGAAGCACAGACAGCTTTGGGCCCACATCCTTTCGCTGAGGATTCAAGCTTGAGGAACAGATATACCATCTGATGTAATTGTATATGATAAAACTGTAATTTTATCATTGCTGTAAGTGATTCTTTATATTATAGGACAAACAGTTGAGTGGGGGAGATCATCACCACCACCCGAGATTGGGTATCAAGCTCCAAGTGTGATGGAAGAACGATCGTTGGTTCTGAGAGGTTACCAAGATTGCATGAAGTACCCTCACAAGTTCTAGTAGATAATGTGAACGCAGCACTATGATTAATGCCTACTGTGACCATTATCGAGACTAACCAGGTGATATGGGTGATATGAATATTCATGTGTGTTGTCCTACTAAACCATTGGCAAAGGACTTTTTAAACCTACTTGATGCTTTTAATGTTTTGCAGTCTGTCACTGGTCCCACTCATAAATATGGACACACTCTGGATCTGGTTTTGTCTTATGGTTTACCTATTTATAATCTTCAAATTTATGATGTCGTCTTTTCTGATCATATGCCTGTATTGTTTGAAACTTCTCTTCCCTGTAATATCACTACCTGTGGCCCTCCTACTGCTTCTCGCATGTTTAAACCATCAAGTGCCGTCCAGTTCTCTACCGCCTTTAATAAGGCCTTAAATGTTGACTCAGAGCTCTCAGTCTGTGCCGACACTGAGGAGCTGACTGCAAAATTCTTATCTACTTGTCAAATCATTTTGGATACTGTTGCTCCTCTGAAGGTCAGGCGGCCTAAATTGAAGTCTGAGCCATGGCTGAACAACATCACTCGGGCTGCTCGAAGAGAGTGCAGAAAAGCAGAACGCAAATGGGAAAAAGACAAGCTACAAGTGTCTTATGATATCTTAAGAGATAGCTGGCATAGATATCAGAAAATTGTGAAGAACCAGAAATCCGCCTATTTTGCAGGTGTTATTAATGACAACTGCCATAAGCCCCGTGTCTTATTTAGTATTTTAAGCTCTGTTCTTAACCCTCCCCAATCCAACTGTATAGAAGCTTCTGCTGAAACTTGTGAAGCTTTTTTAAATTTCTTTGTGGAGAAGATTTTATCTATTAGAGCACATATTTTACCCCCTTCTTATGACCCTTCTGTTATTTTTACGCCTTTAGCAATTTTTAGCCATTTTGAACCTGTGTCTCTATTTAAACTGGGTAAAATTGTCACCCAAATCAAGTCTGGCTCTCCCAGTGATGTTCTTCCCCCTCGCTTTTTTTAAAGAAGTTTGGGGCACTATTGGACCTTATATTCAAAGGCTTATAAACAGCAGCCTGACTTTAGGCCATGTACCTGTAATTTTTAAACAGGCAGTGGTCCAGCCTCTGCTGAAACGCCCTGGCTTGGATGCCTCTTTGTTGAGTAATTTTAGACCTATTTCAAAGCTTCCTTTTGTTTCTAAAATTTTAGAAAAAGAAGTGTGCTCACAGCTGCAGACTTTTTTAGAGAGTCAAAACATTTTTGAGGTATTTCAATCTGGTTTTAAAGCACTTCACAGCACAGAGTCTGCACTTTTGAGAGTTTTTAATGATATCTTATTAACTGCTGACTCTGGGAAGTCTGTCTTACTTGTGCTTTTGGATCTCACAGCAGCTTTTGATGCAGTAGATCACAATATTTTGATTTATCGTCTAGAACATCATTTTGGAATTAGAGGCACTGCCTTGGAGTGGTTTAAGTCATACCTCTCTGATAGAAGTTTTCAGTCTCACTTGGTAAATTTCATTCATCTTCCGGCCCCCTCCCATGTGGTGTACCTCAAGGATCCATCCTTGGGCCCGTTCTTTTTAGTATTTATTTACTTCCCCTTGGCCATATTATTAAAAAACATAAAGTCTCATTTCATTTTTATGCAGATGATTGTCAAATTTATCTACCGCTGAAACACAATGACCTTAACCCCCTCAGGCCTATTTTAGAATGTCTTAAGGATATCAGAGCATGGCTGGCTCTGAATTTTTTAAACTTTAACGAAAAGAAGACTGAAGTCATTATATTTGGGCCGAATGGACCTGGTGTCCCTCCATCTGACTTGGGTCCTCTTACATCGTGTGTCAAATCAATTGTCACCAACCTTGGAGTAAAATTTGACACAGCTCTTAAAATGGACAAACAAGTAAATACAGTGGTGAGAAAAAGCTTTTTTCAGTTGAGGCAGCTCTCTAAAGTAAAACCTTTTATTTCTTTTTGTGACTTGGAGAGAGTTTTGCACGCATTTGTGACCACTCGCCTTGATTATTGTAATGGACTTTATATTGGTATTGATCAGGCTTCATTATCGCTCTTGCAAATGGTCCAGAATGCTGCTGCTCGCCTGTTGACAGGGACACGCAAACGTGAGCACATTACCCCTGTTCTTGCCTCCTTACACTGGTTGCCTGTCCATTTTAGAATTCATTTTACAATTTTATTGCTTGCTTTTAAAGTCTTAAATGGCCTGGCTCCGTCTTACCTGTCAGACCTTTTACACCAATACACTCCACAAAGGTCTCTCAGATCATCTGACCAGTCACTCCTTGCTGTCCCCATGTCGAGACTGAAACACCGAGGAGACCGAGCTTTCGCTGTTGTGGCCCCCAAACTATGGAACAAACTGCCCCTCCATATTAGGCTGGCCCCAACACTTGAAATGTTTAAATCACTTTTAAAAACACACTTTTTTTCAAAGGCCTTCTAGGAGAGTTATCAGAGCCAGTTTGTAGTCAGTTTTTAGTCAGCTGTTGGTCATTCTTAATCTTTTTACTTTGTTAATCTTATTCATTGTATATCTTATTGTTTATTCTACTCATGTTGATTTATTTTTATCTTCTTTTTCAATTATATATTTATTTTGTTTATTGATTTCATTGCATGCTTAAAGTATGGTTTTAACTGCTATCTCTGTTTTATTATTGGAAAGCACTTTGGTCAACTTTGTTGTTTTTAAAAGTGCTATATAAATAAAGTTGGATTGGATTGGATCTTATCTACTCTATGGAAGCAGTGATCAATGAAATGCTTGGCTACAAGTTCAACAACCATATGGAGCAGTATCCTCCATGGAGAATGAGACTAGAGGCCAAGAATCAGGTAGCACAGAGGGAAGTTAGCTAACTGCAGAACGTGCTAAGAAGAAGTGCACCAAGCTGTCCATACTTTGTAATCTGGCAAGCAAAGACTGGCAGCCTTGGCAGCTGCTTGAAGAGATATAAGAGAGAAATGGAAGGCAGGAGAATAAACCAGCTGTTCTCCACAGAACCATCAAAGGTATGATAAATGGACTGATTCTTATATAGTGCTTTTCTACTCTCCCAGAGCACTCAAAGGGTTTTATACAACATGCCACATTTAATTTGTTCTATGCTTTTTAGCTGCATCAGAGAACAACTTGGGGTTAGGTTCTTGCCCAAGCACATTTGGTATGCAGGCTGGGCAGCCAGGGATCCAACCATAAATCTTCCGATCAGTAGATGACCTGTTGTACCCTGAGCTACAGCCGCCTCTCGCAGTGGCAGGGCAACAACACCACCATATAAGAACACCACCACCACCCCTGCAATACTGGAAGAGCATATGAGAGAAGGACCTACTGGCTGAAGAAGCTGACTGCACTCCATGAGTGTTTGCCAGCACAAATGAACCAGCTGCTAGTCAATGAAACACACCTAGAATGGCTAACTGAAGGCCGGACAGTCCTGATCCCCAAGGATGCTCAGGAGAGACCGGTCCCATCCAACTACTGGCCAATAACCTACCTCAGTACCACTTGGACGCTTCTGTCAGGCATCACGGCGACTAAGAAAAACAGGCTCAATACATGAGTGGAGCACACAAAGGGATTGGTAGGAACACCAGGGGGGAGAAACACCAGCTACTGGTAGACAGCACAGTCATTGCATTATAGTGGTAAGACTACACGCCTTTGAAACGGGAGTTGTTAGTTCACGTTCCTGCCTGGGTTCCGAGGCTAGGCCCCCATGCTAGACCAAGCCTACCACAGACATGAGCAAGCGGCATAAATATGAAGCCATGCCAGCTCGGACGTTGCTGCGTCAGGTGTTGAACCGGGACACCCTGATAAGAAATGAGCTTTGTTTTCTTTTCTTTCTTTTTTTTGAGAAATGGAATTCAGTACTATAAATGAACAAAGCAATTGAGTGCATGACAATGATATTGATCGACAGAGTTAAAAATAAGTGTCAGTAACTATAATCTCTGTCTCACATTACAGGAAAACTACTTCCAAGAAGTGATGAATATACCAGAATTGGCAGGTCTAACACTGGCGCTCTGTAGTTTTCACAGGTAAAAGCAGGTTCATCCTGAGAACACATGAAAGAAATGAAAAGGTCTGGAGAAGCTGTGAAAGTTACGCTGCCTGTAACAGTTTTCAGCATGACCACTTTGGTAGTGGGTCAGTGACAGGTATGGCTGATATATCACATGGAGAGACACACACACATCTACAGGCTTGGCAATGACATCTGATGCTGGTGCAGTGGGTCCTGGGCTCTGGCCTCATGTGGCAAGAGTATGCACTTTGTTTTTCGTAGATTCTTTAAATTCAGCACTCTATTGACTGATAATTTTAATTTCTGACAAATGATGTGGAGTCCTCTTAGTTTTCGAGCTAGAGCAGGTCCTCTACTAATTGGAAGATTGGTGGTTCAGTCCCTAGCTGCCTCACTTTAGATGTCAAATATCCCCGGGTAAGATGTAACTCCACTTTGCTCTTCAATTTATCTATTTGAGCACTTAAGCATAGTGCTTGTATGAATGGGTGTGAATAAGTGAACAAACCATGTTGTACAAAGCGCTTTGAGTGCTGAGGTAGAGTAGAAAAGTCCTATATAAGAACCAGTCTATTTAAAGTTCCCCCACATGTCTTCTTAATTGGCTGCCACTTGAATAAAGGTTTGTTTATAGTTTATTAACTTCACATATTACATGACAAAATGACATGATCAGAGAATGGACCCAGCAGACATTGCTGTTGTTTTTGATGAGCTGAAGGAAGAGTTTTACATATTCTCAAAGATTTCCACATAGATTTATGACATTCATTTTGTCTGTGAGACTTAGTGTTATGAGGTAAATTATTAAGAAACATCCTCAACTGCTTTATTCCCCTACATTTTCCCTAGTGATGGGGGTTGGTTGGCTAAGCTTTTCACCAGCCAGCAACCCAGTAATGGAGCCTCATTGCTGCTTTCAGCTTCCCACACACAGAAGCATGGTTCTCAGCAGTGGAACTGGGGTCAAGAGCCAGTAACCTCTTCACCTTGAGGAGATCACATGCTGCGCTGAGCAACCCCGGCCTCCAGAGTCTTTAGGGGGTCTGTGCTACCTAAGTGTGAAGCAGTAGGTCAGCCTCCAACAGTTCTCTGTCTCCTTTTTGATCAGTGGTCTGATAATCCTGAAAATGGTCTTGGTCTCTGCTGCAGGCACCTGTTTGGCCTGTTTAGTGGGTCTCCTTTATCGCTGACCTCCTAATTTGAGGGACTTGACTTCCGCTACAGACCTCCTGCCAAGCCAACAATGTCATCAGGAGGGTAGGATCTTACTTTTCCTTGTCAAACTCAGTTGCCAGAGAGCTTTCAACAGCAAATCGACTTTGCTGTATGGTGGGAGATAATAGTTTCTTGTATCCTACTAACGTCCCTGACGACTGCCAGTTCCCTTCAGCTCCACATCCTTTATTGCTTTGTATATTAAGGCACAGCCTGTTCAGACAGCAATAACATAAATTGTCTTTTGTACTTGCTGCTTTGTTTGTGTGGCAGTTGGCCTTGAATGTTCGTCAGAGAGTGCCAACAGGTAATTTGTGAGCTTGCTCTTGACAGATGCTGTTTTCTGGCGTCTTTGCTTTTTCTCTCAACAATGTACCAAGTATATACAACTGTTTCCTCTGCAGTGCCTCACTGTAAAATTGGCAAATTACCTGTGCTTTCACTTAAAATGTCCCCTACTGAAAATGAGAGGCATAAATCACTGTGCATGTCTGGCACCAACGTGCCCACTGTGTCACATCAGTTTGAATTTTTTACAACATGGAAGAAAAGCGGCAGGCCTGTTGACACTTTCCAGCCTGGGAGCTACTGTTAGTCAACCATTCATATCCATTTTTAATGAGCTCTCAGCCATGATATAGTGTAATTTCACCACCAGGACCCAGTGATGCTATTTACTGTTAACGAGAAACAGCACAGCACCAGCCAAATTCTTCCCGATTGGAGCGTTTATGAAATTCACAGGTTTATGACTTGGAAAGGATGTTGTGTGTATGAGTACAATTGTTGTTGTATTATTGTGATTTTTGTATGCCTCTGAAACTAGTTTACTTTTTCAGCACACTTAGAGTTACTTTGCCCAAGCTTGGGCGTAGTTTGGAGAGTACTTGGAGAATCAAGCGAAGAAAATTTACTTAGACTACCATGACCTGGATGACTGCGAACCAACAAACATACATATCTAAGGAGTTTGAAAAGCATTTTGTGAAGACATTTTACTCCTTATCCAAGAGGCTTTTTTAGCACCTCTACATTTATCTGAAAGCTTACTTATATGGTTAAAAAGAAAATTCACAAGCTGTGATCAATTGCATCTTTCAGATAAAATAAAGAGTAGACTGATATATTATATATTCTTTTATTGGGTAAGAAAATCATGCCATAACTAATTTAAGTCAGACAGAATAGGTGTGAGAGCCTTAAACAGGCTGATATTTTGCTAAATTGGTCAAACTGGGCAAAGATGTTAAAAACCCATAATATCCTTATAAAATATGATGTAACTCTGTGGATAAACTTAACTTAAATATATCAAGCTTATAAACATCTACAGCAATAATATGTAACACAACATAACAATTATCCAAAATGCACATTTTAAATAACTGAAGAAAAAAATACTGACATTTATTTTCATGTACATTTTGGTGCTGATACTTACATGAAGTTTCTGAATATACAACTTTTTACTGACTTTTACACTTTTACTTAGCTGAGTGCCTTCCCCCACACTGGAAACATTTCAAAAGTTATGTTAACGTTACCTAATGAGATTGATTCAGGACTGATAAAAGTCATTTTAAACTTTTTCTAGCAGTCCTTCACAAAGAAAGAGCTTGTGAAGGACCTGCACATATATCTGTACACACTTAAATATCATTTGAAACTCTAAGAATCTGAGGCTTTCAAATGAATGCAAACTGGGTCATCGGTTGATTAATAAGCTGAAATGGACATACACTCTTTGGCCTTTGCTTCAAGGATTCTGACAGTTAGTATGACTCGGGGTTGTTGTTTAATTTAAACAAACATATAATCATCCTGCTGTAACCAGTTTTCTGAAAGGCAGAGTAAATTAATACAGTGATCAATTATTAATCCATGTGCTAACAGGGATTTTGAAGAGAGAGACCTAATGTTTAATAATTCACATGTCCCTCTTTTACCTTCAGGTGCAGTAGTGGATACCATGTGGATCTGCCTTTGTGATTTTTTTTTTATGTTTAATTTGGTTTTTGCTGATTTTGTTTTAAATGAAGGTGCAATGTGATTCTGGTTTTCTGACAAGCTTGACTGACAGTAGTGTTTATGATTGTTCCCTCATGACTGATCTTTCAAAGCTTAATTGGAAGTCTTTTCAAACACTTGGAGTGTTTGAAAAGTACCAGGCTGGGGGAAAGCTGCTAGAGACAAAAAGGGCACCCCTGATGTTTTTGGTTGCCTCTCTTTTCCCGGGATTTTGTACCTGGTGGCAAAGAGAACTGTATAGTGAAAGCTTAGGTTATAATGACCCAATTATTGTTAATAGTGTTAAAGTAAAAAAGAATAAGAAAACATATAATAAAATAAAAATGCATGCTGCTGCTTTAAATGTACTTCAATCTATTGCAACACTGCCATTATTGCAATATATGCAGCAATATCTTTTGTGGGGGAAAAACACACACACAAAAGAGAAAGATAAGATGAAGGAAAAAATTAAGACAATATCAGATGTGAAAGATCGGCTTGAGGCTTGAAGGGAAGGGGGAGGGAATGGTGGGGTTGAAGGACATAAGTGGAACTGTAGAGTCAGAGAGTTAAAGATCTAATTCAAAGGCACCTAAATACAGAAAGGAGACAAGAAAGGAGAGATGAAGCAGTATGTTTGAGGTGATTTAGTGGAATAGAGAAAGGGAGTTGGTCAAAAGGGCGAGCAGAGGGAGCTGAGGGTTTTGCAAAGATATTTGCTTGCATGTCTCTCTGGCATATCTCCTTACTCTCCAATTCTTTGTTTATTACAAAGACTTCCCAGCATCCTACTCCCAAATTCATAATTTTGTGGATTGTTAGTGGATGTATGTGTGTGTGACAGAGCGTACATTTTCTTGGCAGTAAAAAAAGGAGTGATACTGAGTGTGCTACGTGAGCTATGGTGCCATGAAAATGTAGTTTGATTGTGTGTGTGTGTGTGTGTGTGTGTGTGTGTGTGTGTGTGTGTGTGTGTGTGTGTGCGTGTGTGTGTTTTAAGTGTTTCAGATTTTATGATTTTTGATAAATAATTTCATTTATTAAGAAAAAAAATGTATCCAATCCTATCTGCCCTGTGTAATAAATGGCTTTTTTAAGTCTTTTGTTTGTTCAGCAGTGGTTTTCACCTTAGAACTCTCCCATGGATGCACTTTTGCTCATTTTCTTTCTTATCGTTGAATCATGAACTCTGTTGATTTTTGGGACATTTTATGATGTTCTTAATTTTGTGTAGATAAGGTTGTCTTAATTCTTTGGTTAATTTGTAAGTTAAACAGCATGACTCCAGTAGTGTTTAACAATATTTTTCTTACACCATAAAATTAAAAATCGATACATCATAAAATGAAAATCAAACAGAATAGACAATGGTAAAACGCTATGTTTTCAGACTGACTTTAAAGTTGAAGTGAAAAAATCAATGTTGCAAATGTGGTGTGGGAGGGAGTTCCAAAGATGAGTGGCCACTTGGCTGAAAACTCTAAAGCCCCTGCTGGTCAGGCGAGCAGGTGGGACAATAAGAGTATAAGAGTATGAGCATCTAAGAGTACAAGATGGAGTGGCAATATGTAGAAGATCTGAGAGAGAATGAGGTGTACGATTATGGAAAGACTTAAAAGTAAGAAGTAGAATCTTGAAATCAATGTGGTATTTTACAGGAAGCCAGTGACACAATGACACCACAACTGCATTTTGGAAGTCTATGGAGAAATTTCTGTGGTAAGCCACACTTGACTCTGAGTTAGCATACCGCCTTCAGCTAGAGCACACTGTGCATGTCACTGCTTTATCCGGCCAGCGCCTACCTGACATTACTCACGTCACTGAGCCCGTCATTCTTACTCTGTCTGGCAACCACACCGAGGAAATTTGTTTTTTTGTGTTCAAGGCCACTCGGACACCGCTCATTCTCGGGCAACCCTGGCTTCGTCAACACAACCCGAGCATTAATTGGCTTACGGGACGCATTACGGGGTGGGGGGAGGAGTGCCATATGACCTGCCTTAAGTCTGCCTCACCGCCTCACACAGCAGCCTCCCCCGCCGAGTCAGCCGCGCCCTCCGATTTGTCCGGAGTACCCCTGTTTACCATGATCTCGCCGAAGTGTTTCGCAAGGATCGGGCCCAGTCGTTGCCTCCGCACCGACCTTACGATTGCGCTATCGATCTGCTCCCGGGCGCGCCATTGCCTACAAGCTGTCTCTACAGCATCTCTCTACCGGAGCGGGAGGCTATGGAGTCATACATCACAGAGTCCCTCGCCGCCGGCTTGATCCGCGCGTCCTCATCGCCCGTAGCAGCAGGATTTTTCTTCGTCGAGAAAAAAGACAAGTCTCTCCGCCCGTGCATAGATTACCGTGGATTAAACAACATAACCATCAAGAACAAATATCCACTCCCACTTCTCACCTCTGCTTTTGAGCTGCTCGAGGGGGCGACCGTTTTCAGCAAATTAGACTTGAGGAATGCAGATCACTTGGTTCGGATCCGAGAGGGCGATGAGTGGAAGACCGCTTTCAATACTCACCTTGGACACTTTGAATACTTAGTTATGCCATTCGGCCTCTCTAATGCTCCTGCAGTTTTTCAAGCACTTGTCAAGGGACAAGTGTTTTGAGGGATTTCATCAACAGGTTCGTCTTCGTCTACCTTGACGACATCCTGATCTTCTCCAAATCTCTATCTGAGCATGAAACCCACGTCAGACAGGTCCTGCAACGCCTGCTGGAGAATCGGTTGTTCGTAAAATGTGAGAAATGTGACTGCCACATGTCCACAGTTGCCTTCTTAGGCTACGTCATCGAGCAGGGAGACCTACGCCCTGACCCAGCTAAGGTAAAAGCTGTAATAGATTGGCCTGAACCCCCCAACCGACGGCAGCTGCAGCGGTTCCTCGGCTTCGCTAACTTCTATAGGAGATTCATCCGGGACTATAGCAAGGTAGCCCTGCCTTTAACACAATTAACCTCTCCCAAGGTTCCTTTTCAGTGGAACGATGCTGCCCATTCACCCTTCCTGGAGCTGAAAAAGCGATTCGCCTTGGCACCCATTCTGGTCCAGCCCGATCTAACCCTGCAGTTTGTGGTGGAGGTGGACGCATCCGACACGGGAGTAGGAGCGGTCCTCTCGCAACAGAGGGATGGTAAGCTTCACCCGTGTGCCTTTTTCTCCCATCGTCTCACCCCTGCAGAACGCAACTACGACGTCGGTGATTGGGAACTTCTTGCCATCAAGCTCACCTTGGAGGAGTGGAGGCACTGGCTGGAGGGCACTGCTCAACCATTCATCGTTTGGACAGACCATAGGAATCTATCATATCTGCAATCCGCAAAGAGGCTTAACGCCAGACAAGCAAGGTGGGCTCTGTTTTTTACGCGATTCGACTTTTCAATCACTTACAGGCCAGGATCTCACAATGTCAAGCCGGACGCCCTGTCCCGACAGTTCTCCACCTCAGAAGACCCGGCGGACCCTGCTCCCATCCTCCCGGCCACCTGTGTGGTGGGGGCCGTCTCCTGGGAAATCGAGTCTGCCATTCGCGAGGCTCAGAGAGCTGAACTGGATCCAGGAGGCGGCCCCGGCGCCTGTTCGTTCCCCAACCTGTCAGGTCTCAGGTATTACAGTGGGCACACACACCCAGGAATACACCGCACCATTACTTTCCTGCAGCGCTACTTTTGGTGGCCCACCCTGAGCGGGGATGCCAAAGAATTCGTCTCTGCTTGTACAATCTGCGCTCGAAACAAGACCCCAAACCAGCCACCCTCGGGTTCGCTTCATCCCTTACCCACGCCCACCAGGCCGTGGTCCCATGTTTCTCTGGATTTTGTGACCGGCCTCCCACCATCTGCAGGTAATACGGTCATACTCACGATCGTCGACCGCTTCTCTAAGGCGGCTCACTTTGGTGCTCTGCCCAAGCTGCCTACAGCATTGGAGACTGCTCGCCTACTCACCAACCATGTCTTTCGCCTGCACGGCATTCCAGATGACATCGTGTCTGACCGAGGTCCTCAATTCACATCCCGAGTGTGGAAAGAGTTCTGCAGCTCATTGGGATATAAGGTCAGTCTGTCCTCTGGATATCATCCGCAGAGCAATGGCCAGTCTGAACGGGCGAACCAGGAGTTGGAGGCGGCCCTGCGCTGCGTCGCCTCTTCCAACCAGGCCATCTGGAGCGAGGAACTGCCCTGGATCGAATACGCCCACAACAGCATGACCTCCTCCGCCACGGGCCGGTCACCTTTCGAAGCTTCTCTGGGATTCCAGCCACCTCTTTTTCCCTCCATCGAAGGCGAACACTCTGTGCCATCAGTCCAGGCGCATCTGCGTAGGTGTCGTCGGGTGTGGAAGGCCACCCGGGCTGCGTTGTTACGCACCAAGGACCGTAATAAATGCTTTGCTGACCGCCACCGGTCCTCCGCTCCCGCCTATGCTGTTGGACAGAATGTATGGCTTTCCACACACTTCGTTCCCGTCTGGGCGGAATCCAAGAAGCTCTCTCCCACCTTTATCGGCCCGTTCGAAGGCTTTGGTTAACCCTATGTGTCACGGTTTGCCGGGGCAAGCCGTGTGAATAATAATGGATCCAAACTGCAGGCTGCTGAAGTGGAGGGTGAGTTTATTTGCAACCAAAAGGTACAACAGACAGGGTGGCGAGAAACAGAACGGTGAAAACTCTAAACTGGGAAAACTAAATAAAACACTAACCGGAATACGAACGTGATTTGCAGGGAGAATGACCAGAGAAACAACACAGAAGGGTGGAAGGGAAATAACACAGACCAAACAGCAATTACTATGACAGAAGACACAACTTAAAAACACTCAGAGAACACAGGGAGATTACATACAGGTGGGAACACAGCTGGGAGTGATTAACATGACAAGACTAGGGAGGCAAACTGAAAACACTCACATAAGACACAGACCTTCACAATAAAACAGGAACTTACACAAGAAAAGACACAAACTAAGAAACGCGGACTAGATACAGGAACACACGGGCAGAACAGAGTAAACACTAACCAGAGAATTAACAGAACCACAATCACGAAGAGAAAACAAAACGCTGGGTCAAAAAGACCCAGGATCATGACACTATGTCTGTTAAGCTCAAGCTGCCTCGCAACATGAAAATACACGACGTCTTCCATGTGTCTCAGGTTAAACCTCTCCAGTCCAGTCCTCTGTGCCCGCCTTCCGGGCCCCCTCCACCCCCCCAGCTCGTGGACGGTCTGCCAGCCTACTCTATCACCTGTATCATGGATTCTCGGCGGCGGGGGTGTGGCTTCCAGTACCTGGTGGATTGGGAGGGCTACGGCTTGGAGGAACAGTCCTGGGTCCCTCGGGCGGCCGTTCTGGACAGGCGCATGCTGCGGGAGTTCCATCGTCTGCATTCGGGTAAGCCTGGTGGGTCGCCGGGGGGCTCCCCTTGAGGGGGGGGTACTGTCATGGTCCCTGTGCCTCACCAGCTGACTTCTGTATTAGGCAACATGTTTTTTCTCTCTTCTCTCTCTCTCTCTCATTCCTGCCGGGGCGATGCTCATTATGGGCTCCCGCCCCTGGCCCACGCACCTGCTGCTGATCGGGATAATCACAAGGCCGATTTAAGACAGCAGCACTGTGTCACTCGTCGCTGGATCGTTGAGTATCAGCGTCAGTCGCTCAGTAGATTGTGAATAAGGATCTGTGAGTTCGTTCCGTCTGTTCGCCTCTAACTAAAGTCTCTGTGTACAGATCTATCCCGGACCTTTCCCGCCTGCCTGTCATCCCGTGGACGAGTGAGTGGATTTGTGTTTCCCCAGTGTGGGGAGTGAAGAGAGAGAGCCTTTGGAGTGCGTCTGATTCCCGTCTTTCCCCTCACATACCCCGGAACCCTGGACCCCCCTCCCCTCCCCTCCCTCTAGCACGTTGTAAATAGCATCACCTGGTGCCGTTGTGTCAATAAACTAATTGTTAACTCTGTAAAGATTCCCGGTCTGCGCCTGAGTCCGTTAACTAAAACGTGACACCTTTGGCACAAGGAATGAGACAAAAACCACAAGTCATCAATATCCCTAGAAATGATGCAACAGACAGCATTACAGACATCACCAACCCTTTCCACTCTCCTAACACAGAGGTCATCCAGCTCTCCAGCGGGTTGTTAATTCCTGAGTGTTCATGCATGGTTTTTGACAGAGTTTTCAGCCCTTCCAGAGCTCGAGTTACTGAGCCATCTGCAGTGTTGTTAGGGACGAAGGTACAGCATAGGTCACCAAACATGGCGCATGCGCCCCCTTTTTCCGCCAGCAACATGTCAAGGGCCATTCGATTTTTCACTCCCATCAGCGAGGTCAGACCCAGCTGTTCCGCAAACCCCTCCATGCCGTCTCTGGTTAGGTTAGAGAGTCTCAGCAAATTATAGTGGACATAATTTATACGATCAACATTCTTGTTGGGAGTTACCCATAGGAATATACTTTCAAATCCTGAAGCAACTTGGTCTGCTAGTTTATACTCATTTGGAACTCCCCTGGGCACCCCTATGGAGTCAATCCAGGTGGGTGAATTGAATCGAGGGTCGTAAACATGCGTCCCCTGGTTCCCTCTCTTTGCCAAAATGTGTCTCTTACGTCTGGCAGCTAAAGTGCGTGTGATGGTTTTCGATCAGTACGAGTGGAGCTCCCAACCGTACCATAGCACACGTACCTTCAGTTCCCAGAGGAACCCGGACTAAAAGAGTGCGGTGTCCGCAGTAATAATACAACCCACTTCTAGCCCATGTTCCAATCAGAGTGTTTGGGTCACTTACATTGTTTGTGGTTCTTCCCGTGAGAGTGACACACACGCTTGGATCAATTTCTCCCAATTCGTACTTTGCCTCATCTGTTGAAAACTTAAAACATGTATAGTTGCCTGGTCTTGGCATAAATGGTCCCACTGTTGTCTGCTTTGGGATTGGAGGAAAAAGACTAGACAACAGAGTGCAGTTGCCAGTACTCACTGCACTTTTAGTCAGTCGCAGCATACAGTCGTAGGCCCACTTGTCCTCTGGATACAGTGGTGCAGGCTCTGTAAACAAACGTGGTCTATCAGAAGCAAAGGCAACACAATCAGATACATGTTATTCTTTAGCATTTTGAGCCACCCAGTCCATCCATAGATTACTATCACTGAAACCAGTGGCACGCTCAATTAGTTCCTGAGGCTTCATCCTAGTGTAATCCACCGTCAGGACTGGTCTCCCTTTTGGTTCTGGCTCCTCTTGGGCTACAGTCAACGACCCGTTCCCCAATTTCTCCTTTGTCTTGGTTACCAAAGTCATTGTTTTGTCAATTGTGTTTGTGACTAAGTTTGCTATGAACGGCTGAGGCTTTGGATTAACTAAGTTTACTCTAATTACCCCAAATGGATCAGTTCCCGACACGTCCACCCCGATTACCAGATAGAACACACCTCCCGGGCTATTGGTTCGGGACAGAGTGTTCAATGGACCTAGGGAAATTGTGACAGGGTTCTGAAAAGCAGAAAAATCCCTCTGAATGGCTATTCCCTTTAAGCCATCTGGCACATATGGCTGCCACCCTTTTCCTGTCCAACTTACCACGTTTTCCCAGGAACACCATTCCCCTGCTGTGTATACTCCCACTGACCGATGGATCCCTGGACTGGAATAAGAACGTGAATGAGCTTGTGGACCCTCCAATTCTATGCCACTATATGTGCTGAGGCACCCATCCCTTTTACCTGACACCTCGCGCTTTGATCTTTCTAACGGTCCTGTTTCAATAAAAAGTCTCTCTGGTCGCGCTGGGCTGCAATGGCATCCGTGTTCAGACAAGTCTCGTGGGGCGGTCTGCAACATATAAACAAGAAAACACACAGCCATAACCAATATTATGTATTGTAAGAAGCATTTTTATCAGTTTCCCTTCATCACGTGTCTCATTGCGTGGTCCTGATCCATGTGTGTGCATTGTGTTGTGTGAATTTTGTACTTTAGCATAAAATTTGTTTTTTTGAATCCTGTCTTCTCTGGTTCTCAATTTGTTACCACTCCTTTCCGCTGTCGTGGCGATCTCCTGCGTTGCTCCACTTCTTGCTTCGGCCTTCCAGGTGGACTACTGGTGGGCCCGTTGCACATGTCAGAGGGTTTATTCTGCCTCTTTTTATTTCCACCTGTGTCGATTGGAGATGGTTTTTCCTCCACCAAGCTGTCGTCTGCTGGGGCGCACTCCGTCCAGTGGAACCAGGTGTCGCCTTTTCCCTTCAGTAGGACTGCTGTAGCCGTCCGGGCAGTCACCTCGTACGGACCGGTCCAGCGGGACTCTTTCCACTTGCGTTTAATGACCTTCAGCCACACTGCTTTCGCATCTGGGACCTCTCCGTCTGCCGTGGGTCTTCCAGAGGTAACCTGTTTTGAGAAACTGGACACAAGAGCTTTTAATTCATTCAAATATTCTGCGTGAGACCTGTTACTTTTGGTGGTCTGCTCCACCAGGACTTCTGTCCAGGGTGCCGGAAACTGACTCCCTGTTAGCAGCTCGTAGGGCGTGAAACCTGTGGATTGGTTAACAGAACATCTTATGGTCATCAGAGCAATTGGCAGGGCTGTAACCCAATTGAGCCCCGTCTGCGCACAGATTTTAGCCAATTTGTTTTTCAAATTTGGGTTCATTCTTTCTACTTTCTGTGGGCGATCGTGGCTCAAGAGTTGGGAGTTCGCCTTGTAATCGGAAGGTTGCTGGTTCGAGCCCCGGCTTGGGCAGTCTCGGTCGTTGTGTCCTTGGGCAAGACACTTCACCCGTTGCCTACTGGTGGTGGTCAGAGGGCCCGGTGGTGCCAGTGTCCGGCAGCCTCGCCTCTGTCAGTGCGCCCCAGGGTGGCTGTGGCTACAATGTAGCTTGCCATCACCAGTGTGTGAATGTGTGTGTGAATGGGTGGATGACTGGATATGTAAAGCGCTTTGGGGTCCTTAGGGACTAGTAAAGCGCTATATAAATACAGGCCATTTACCATTTACTTTCCCTTGAGATTGAGGGTGATACACTGTCCCAAACTTATGTTGGACCCCCAACATCCTTTCCACCTCTGCTAGGTCTTGGTTCTTAAAATGGGTCCCATTGTCTGATCTAATTCTTTTGGGGAACCCATGCCTAGGTATATAGTCATTGATCAAACACTTAATCACACTTTTAGCATCCTCCCTTTTAGTAGCCCATGCTTCTGGCCAGCCAGTCAGAGCATCCACACACACCAACAAGTACCTGACTCCTCCAAGCCCTGCATCAATCATGTCTGTGAAATCAATCACAATCTCTTCCCCTGGCCTCTTGGGCAGGAGGAACTTACCTGCTTCTGGCTTTGCCACTGGCTTTGGATTGTGTGCCCCGCAAATTAGGCACGTTCTGGCTTTCTCCTTTCTCCTATCTTTCAAATGAGGGTGTCACCAGTGACACAGATTTCTCTCCACTCCCACATGGCCAAGCCCATGCGCCTCATTTATCTTATGTTTCGCCAGTTTATCTGTCAAAACCAGTCACCCATGGGGTCCTCTCCACAGACCCCCTTTTCTCCGGGCTCCTTGGCTCTGCCACACCCCCTTTTCCTCTGAGGCTGCTTCTTCTTAAGCTTGTCTGGCTTCTTCCAACACATTGGTGCTTGGTTCCTCTTCAGCAGTTACCTGCACCATTTGCCTGTGTCCTTTGTAACCTGCTGGTTGTTTTGCGGCTTCATCCGCTTTCCTCTTTCCCTTTGCCACCATTGTGATTTCTTGCGAGTGTCCTTTGCATTTTATGATACTTACCTCGTCTGGGTCGTCCAGAGCCTTTTCCAGTTCTCCTCCATTTCCTTCTTATGGGGAATGGGAGCATTTGTTGCCGTTCTGAAGCCTGCCCTCTTCCACTGAGCAAGCTCCACGTGAGTTGCCCCAAAAGCATAAGCTGAGTCAGTATAAATGTTCACTCTGAAATTCTCAAAGCTCTAATCAGGGCTATTACTTCTGCTCTCTGGGCTGACTGTTGCCCCTCAACTCTTCCTGCCTGTTTAACCTGATATTGCTTTCCCTTTCTGCAAACCACAGCGTAGCCTGCTTTCAGGCAGCAGCTGTCTTTGAACCAGTCCTCAGCTCCAGGAATATGTTCTTCTCTCACTTTTTCTTCAGATTCTGCTTTTTTGGCGCAATCATGTGGTTCCTCTGACCCCATTAAATCTGCCATATTGATCCCCTCATGTGTAAATGTCAGATTTGGAATATCTAGCACTTTACTCAATCTCTGTTGTGTCAGTGGTGTCATGGTGAATGCTTGTGAGTTGACATACGCCACTACACTGTGTGTGGTGAGTACTTTAAGTGGATGCTCTCTCACTACGTGTGCTGTTTTCTGATTTATTTTAGCTACCCCAGCTGCGTGTTGTGTGCATTTAGGATGCCTTGCTTCTGTTGAGTTCAGTCTTATGCTGACATACATAAGCACATCTCTGCCCCCCCCCCTTTTTTCTCTGAAACAACACACCGTTTACGATTCCGTGTGTTTCAGAAACATCCAGGTAGAATGGTTCATCATAATTTGGTGTTGCCAGGTCTGTGGCTCTTGACAAATCTTATTTCAGTGAAATGAACGCTGTTTCTGTGGCAGGCATCCAAGGCAATTTAGCCTTAAGGTTTCTAACATCCACCTTTTTGATCAGATCCCGTAGGGGAGCCGTGTTCCCTGCATAGTTGGGAATGAACTGTCGACTGTAGCCTGTCAGGCCAAGAAAAGAAAGGAGTTCCTTTACAGTGCCTGGTTTAGGGTGTGTCAGAATTTGGTCTCTGTGTATGTTCATTAAACCCCCTGATCTGTGTGCAATTACACGACCCAGAAATGTTACTTCTGGTTGGACCAACTGCAGTTTTTCTTTACTGACCTTAAAGCCACATTCTGCCAGTCTGTTCAACGCATCAAGCGTTGCTGCGGTGCAGGCTGCTGCTGACGGAGCTGCAATCAATAGGTCATCAACATACTCTATCAGTGTGCATCCCTCAGGCAGTTGACATGGTGACAGGGCCTCTTTCAGCACCTGATTAAAAATGCCTGGAGACAGTGCAAAGCCTTGTGGCAAGCGCGTGTATCTTTACTTCCTACCTCTGTATGTGAATGAAAAAATGTCTCTGAGTGACTCATGGAGGGGAAGACAAAAGAATGCGTTTGCTAGATCAATACAGGTGAACCACTTTTGGTCCCATGTGATAGCAGTTAGAGCTGTGTACGGGTTTGGTACACGCACAGTGTCGGTACGCAACATGGCATTAATGGCTCTTAAGTCATGTGCCATTCGGTACTTTCCTGTCCCATGCTTTTCCACTGGCAAAATTGATGTGTTCCAAAATGATTGAGAGAGCTCAAGCACTCCTACCTTCAGCAGCCCATCAATTGTTTCTGCAATTCCTTCCTCTGCTTCCGGTTTATGTCTGTACTGTGGTCTGTTAATTGGCGGTTCTGTCTTCAGCTGGAACAGCACAGGCGAACAGCTAGCTAGGCCTACATCCATAGGTCCTGTAGACCACAAAGTGTCAGGCATTTTTGAGAGTTCAGCGACTGCATCAGGATGATCAGTTCTTTCCCTGCCATGGGTTCTGGAAATTTCTTGATGTTCTAAAATCACTGCGTTGTTAGACAGACAGGTGATACGGTATGTTTTGCACTTTGGTGCGTACGACACATTTGGGATTTGGGTGCCTTGCCACCAAGCTTTATCCAGCGCTCGCTTGACCATTGATCCCACTTCCTTCGCCTGATGACCGTCATGAACCGCCAATGTTATGTGCGGGGCCGAATCAGAGCCCATGTTCTAAGCCGGCAATTGTTCATCCATTAATTTGACCGCCGCAGCTACGCCTTCCGGCCCAACATATATATTATGTGAACCTATATTCCAAGTCTGACCTTCAAGCTCAGACTCGAACTGTTCCCGGTATACGTCATCATCTTCTCTATCATAAAACAGAGTGACGTGGTAGGGATCACGAGGCGGGGAATACACAGCGAGACTCATAATCCAGGGTCTCCACAGTTGATATTGTCTCAGAATGCTGTCTTCTATCAGCCACCCCCAGTAATTGTCAGCGGTGGCTGGCTCACATTCTTGAACCAAATATTGGTTCTTTGAGGTTGCTCCCAGGCACGCAAGCTGTGTTCCTCCTGGTAGAGTCACAGTTAGTAAGTAAGTAAGTAAGTAAGTAAGTAAAATTTTATTTATATAGCACATTTCTAGATAAGAGATCACAAAGTGCTTTACAAGGTATAGACACAGATTAAAAAGACGAAGTACAGTCAAAAGTTAACAAAATGCAATTTTAAAAAGATGTGTTTTTAGCTGTTTTTTAAAAGTAATCAGTGAATCAGCAGATCTTAAGTTCTGAGGAAGAGAATTCCACAGTCTGGCGGCCACAGTAGCAAAAGCTTGATCACCCCTAGTTTTCAGTCTCGTATACTTAATAACAAGTAGGCCCTGACCACAAGACCTCAGAGACCTACTAGGGGCATAGGGCTGTAAGAGTTCAATGATGTATGATGGTGCTTGTTCTTGAAGAGCCTTAAATGTGAGAACCAGAATCTTAAAGTGGACTCTGAATTCGACAGGGAGCCAGTGTAACTGTATAAGCAGCGGTGTTATATGTGAGTATTTCGATGTTTTCGTCAGAAGCCTTGCTGCAGCATTTTGGACAGTCTGCAGACGCTCCAGGGAACTCTTGTTTAGACATGTAAACAGTGAATTGCAATAGTCCAGTCGTGATGAAATAAAAGCATGAATAACAATCTCCAGTTCAGTATGAGCTATTATGGGGCTCAATTTAGAAATATTTCTTAAATGATAAAAGCAAGACCGAACCAGAGATTTGACGTGAGTATCCAATGTAAGAGCAGGATCGAAGGTTATCCCTAGGTTCCTGATAGATGGTTTCACAAACGTTGAAAGGGGACCAAGAGCATTCATTATGCTGGGTACATGTCTGTCTGGAGCACATAACAGGACTTCAGTTTTATTTTCATTTAGTTGGAGGAAATTGTCGGCCATCCAACCTTTGATGGTTTCCAAACACACATTTAAAATCCGCAGTTTAGAAGCATCTTCAGGTTTAAAAGATATATATAGTTGGATGTCGTCTGCGTAGCAGTGGTAACAAATATCCTCAAAAGGGCTCAAAATATGCTGGAGAGGAAGTAAATAAATTAAAAACAATAATGGCCCCAGCACAGAGCCTTGTGGCACACCAAAGGACAGGGACGTAGAAGATGACCTGTACTTAGAAACTGCCACAGAAGAGTATCGTTCACAGAGATACGAGGAGAACCACTCTAAGGCAGACCCAGATACACCGACCCAGTATTTCAGCCTATCAAGCAAAATATAATGGTCAACGGTGTCAAAGGCCGACGTGAGATCCAACATTAAAAGAACAGAACACTTACCCACATCGTTTTGCATCAGAATGTCATTAGAAACTCTAAGAAGGGCTGTTTCAGTAGAATGAGCTTTACGAAAGCCAGACTGAAATTTATCAAAGATGTTATATTTGTCTAAAACTGCTGTAAGCTGCTTAGCCACAATCTTCTCTAAAATCTTAGCAATTAACGGTATTTTTGAGATTGGTCTGTAGTTGCTAGTGAGAGATGGGTCCAGCATAGGCTTTTTTAACAGAGGGTGTATAACAGCAGTTTTAAAATAGGCAGGAACTTTGCCAGATCTCAAAGAGGTGTTAATTATAGTGAGCATACAGGGACCAATAGAGTAAAAGACATTTTTGAATAATGATGCGGGTAAAATGTCGAGTGAACAAGAGGATACTTTTGTTGCACTAACTATTTTTCCTAGTTCGGCTAGTGAAACAGGTAAAAATCTTTCTAAAACAACAGGCCGAACTGGCGTAGGAACTGACAGTGCAGATGCTGATGGGGACAATTTTTTCCTTATATTGCTAATCTTTTCTAAAAAGAAAGCAAGAAATGTTTCACAGTCTTCAGCAGAAGAAATAATGGCAGCAGGTGGAGCAGGAGTAATGATATCAGTAATAGTATCAAATAAGACCTTAGGATTACCTCTGCTCTTTGCAACCAACTGAGAAAAGTAAGCAGCCCTTGCATCTCTAATAGCATTGTTAAAAGAGGCTAAAAGGTCCTTTAAATAAAGGAGATGAACATTTAAATGAGTTTTCCTCCATAACCGCTCAGCTTTACGACAATTACGTTTTATAGAGCGGATGTTATCAGTTAGTCCATCTGCAGAACACATAATAGCAGCTCCCAGTTTAATGAGCAGGTTCCTGCCCATCAGATTCACAGGCACTTGTGGAGAGATCAAGTATCTGTGCTTCAAAGTCTGTTTTCCCAGCTTGGTCAGAGCCGGTGTGAAAGTGGCAGAGTCATTGGAATCCCAGAAAAACCCACCACACTCACCGTGTGGTCAGAGAGTGTTGCACTGCTTGGTGTCATTCTCAGTGTTGAGTAAGTCGCCCCAGTGTCCACTAGAAAGTTCAGTTCAGCACCTTCTACGATCATGGACAACATGGGATCTGCCATCCCCATGCTGTCTGGTTGTCTCTGTGGGCTCCGTCAGTACTGCTCCTCCCAGGTCCAGTCTGCCACTGGATACTGGGCGACTGGGGCTGCACTTGGGTTTGGTGCCTGGTGTCCTCCTCTACAGGGAACTCTGCCCCATTGTGGTCCACGTGCCTGGGGTCGGTAACCTCGCTGCTGCGGGCTTTGAAGCGGTTCAGGACATTCCTGAGCCCAGTGTCCTTCACCTCCACGTCCATTTGATTCTTTTGTTTCTTTTTTCTTCACATTGTATTTTTCACGAGCTTCACTCAACTGTAGCTTCAACAGTTGGGCTTGTGTGTCCTCTAATTCTTTTTTTTGTTTGTTCACCTCATCCTGTTCCAGCGTCAGCCGATGCGCCATGTCTTCAACTGAGAAATCTTTTCTTGTTTTAATTGGTTCTTTTTACAGTTTTTAATTGGTTCTTTTCTAAGACAGTTGTGACCTGGACTGGCAGCCCCTTCAACACTGCTGCGCGAAACCACGCTCTGTGCTCTCCCTCTTGGCCTGGGTGTATGCCTGTTTCTGACATCCATTGTTCTTTTGCTCTTTCTAAAAATTCCCTGGGTGTGTATTTTGGGTCCCAGACTATCTTTGGTACGATATATAACTCTGACTCTGTGCTTCAGCAGTCAGTTTGAAAGTGAAAGTAAAGGCTGGCTAATTTTAAATTGACCAGATTCAGATCACTTTCACACATTTTCTGAACACAGTAATCAAATTATAATCCTTAAAAATAAATTCAGCAGTGTTAATTATGGTAGTGAAAATCACTGTGCTGATTTAGTTGCTTAAATTCCATTGTTTCCAGCTGTTTCTACAAGTGTAGGCGACATCACTATCCACCCCCACTTAAAATTATTATCTCATGCTGTTTGGAACGTAATGTCATGTTTGTCATCTTCTCCGATTGTGGGGGATGCTACAAGAGAAAATCTACACGGGAAGAGCATCAGCACAGAAGGGCTTAGCGAACCATCCATTTCACACACCAGAAAAAGTTTTAACAGTTCGAGAAAAAGAAAAAGTTCTAATCTATCTATCTATCTATCTATCTATCTATCTATCTATCTATCTATCTATCTATCTATCTATCTAACAAGACTTCATGCTCACCTCCAGATGGACTCCATAAACGACTCCCCATGCCTAGCCACCCGTGGTCCCATATTGCATTAGTTTGTATGACCTCCTCAGCTACTGGTTTTTCCCCGTTCGAGGTGCCACTTGGTTACCGAACGCCTCTTCTGCCTGCCATTGCGGAAGATCAGGTCCTGTCCATCTGTGAAAAGGATGGACCCAACACCAACAGCATTTGCACTTGCACATGTTCTTATTTGCACCGTGTTTTTCACTGGGCAACTTTTCAGCTGCCCTGCTTGTAGCACACACACCTCCCACCCCAGGTCCCAGCACATCGTTTATTGGGGAGCCATGACTAGATGATGGTGCTCAGGTGTGTTTCCGCCTCTCCTGACACTGCGCCCTGAACCCACTATTCTACCACTCCTCTGAAGCTGAGCCACAAACCACACCCCGCTACATACCCCCATCGCCCGACTTTGGCCGGGAAGCTATCCGACCTCCCACCCCCCGTGAGCAAGAGAGGAAATCAGCCACAACCATCTGCGCCCCCAGCCTATGGACCTTGAACTTAAAAGGCCAGAGAGCCAGATCTGGGGGCGGGGCATGATCCAAACAGAGGGGGAAGAGGCAGCAAAGGAGGTTTAACCAAAGAGAGTCGACCGCCTAAGGAATGGCCAGGCACTCTTTTTCTACTGTGCTGTACTTGGCCTCCCACTCCAACGGTTTCCTGCTGATGTACACAATAGGACGGTCGAACCCCCTTACCTGCTAGGACAAAATGGCCCCCAGCCCTGTGTTCAAGGTGTCAGTCTGCAGAATTTAAAGGGAGGGAGAATTTAGGCACGCAGGCCACCAGCAGCACATGTTCCACCGAGGTGTCACTATGGTTAATAACATCATCCAAGTGCCATCCAGGGAAGGACGGATGTTGTTTTGCTTTGCTGTGTTCTAATGTGAAGTGTGTTTATTTATTTTGGATATTGCATGTTTTCTTTATATCTTGTGGAGTGTTTTATTTAAACTGAATGTTTTGGTTGCATCTGTCAATTTGTCCTGGAGAGACTCCGCCCTTTTCCCGTTTTACTAATTTGACACACCTGAGAGGAAAGGAGGGAGTGGTAATTTACAGAGAGTGCTCAGTGACACATAAGACTGGTGGAGCTTGGCGTTAAAGAGGAAGGAAGATACAGCACCAGCGACCAGGGACGCGGAGCGAGCGGTCCGACTGCTGCAGCAACCGGAGGCCAGATTACGCATCTGCGGGAAATTAGAGGCGGCGGGGCGGGCCGGTGCCGATTGGCGGTTACAAAGAAACGGGGGCAGAGTTGAGAGCTCTGTCCACCCGAGGTAAGTCTTTTGACTCGTCCCCTTTAATGAATGGTGGCTGCTTAAAAGAGTAGTGACTATCGCTGCCTTTCTTTCTTTAGCGCACCAGGGCGCAGAACGCGGAGAGGAAGGCGAGGACGCCGCCGGGTCTCCCTTCTGCACCGCTTCACTGGATTTTTAATTCTTAGTGACTTTTATACCGTGGCGGATGCCACGGGACTTTTAATGTTGTGTTTTATTGATTTTTATTGTGTTCTCCCCTGGCCAGGGTTGTTTTAATTCATTTTATATTTTTAACTGTTTAAATATAATAAATTATATGTTATCCTTACAGTTTTTAATTCGTGTGCTTTCCCTTGGCGGCTCCACTGCTCTGTCCATTTGGAGGAAGGTTTCCCTCCTTTAAAATCACTGTGGAAAAAAAAAATCACCTTCGCTCCGTTACACCAGTAGTGACAAATTTGTACAAACCGTACAGAGTGGAAAAAGCCGTTTTTTCTTTGCACTCTGCAGATAAGTGAATCTGCCAGTAGCCCTTGGTTAAATCCAGTTTCTTGAAAAAGCAAGCAGTGCCTAACTGGTCCAGGAGCTCATTGACCTCGAATGAAGTGTCACACTGTGACAGTTCATTCATCTTGCGATAGTCATAGTCAATCACAGAACCAGATAAACGCATCTTTTTTCACTACAAGAACTATGGGGCTAGACCAAGCGCTGTGTGACTCTTCTATTACTCCTATTTTCAGCATTTCAGCCAATTCCTTCAGAATTATTTGTCTTTTATGTCCAGGCAGCGTATAGGGCCGTGAATGCACTGTCACGCTAGTCTGCGTTTCAAAATAGTGCTCAATGAGTGAAGTACAGCGAAGGGTTCTCGCCACTTGACAAGTAATTTTGAGGTGGAAGAAGGGGGGTAATACAAGCACTTTATTTCCCGGTTAAGATTGCCTAGTCCCTCTGTTGTACAGGCGTTACTGACGTTCCTGAGCTTGGAGCACATTCTCTAGTGATAACTTACCCAGCATGTGCAGCTTTGCCCTCAGGTCTAGCATATATTGATATTAATTTTTTGCTGGGGTTGGACCTTTCTCCTTTTTCTTTAATCAGGTCCAACATCTGGCAGGGCCTCACGAGAAGGCCCTGACGTCTCCTATTCCTCAGAGTCATCATCAGACAACCCCACGTCACCGCTGAGCACACCGCAGACACTACGCAATGCTGAAGGTTGTGATTGCATCCCTACACACTGCCCCAAAGAACCTTTCATTGTGGAGATGGATGCTTCTGATTCAGGAGTCAGAGCCGTGTCACTCCCTGTTAAACCCAGAGTTTAAAACTAGCCTGGGTGGAGTATGCCTCAATGAACTAAGCTGCAGTGGGATTATCCCCATTCTATCATGGTCCCGGGACTTCTACTCGGTATTTTAGGCTTTCCTGTATTGTTGTCATTTGATTTTATTATGTTTTAGTTCCACAGTTTATTCTAAGGGTCCCTAGGTTATTCTGTTTAGATGTTGCTTATTAAATTTCCCCTCATGTGCCCTGTGCCCCCCCTCCATGTATCAGTGAGTTCCCATGCCTTGTTTCTCCTCCTTGTGTTTTATTCCATATTTTCCTCAGCCCACTATGTCTGTGCTCTCCCCGTGTTCTCTCCTTCCCTACGGTCTGCATCTCTGCATACTTCCTGTTTTACTTTGATAGTCTCCTGTCAGTGTATGTCACGTTGTGTTTGCTCCTGCCCTGTCTCACTAAGATCATCAGTGTCATTTGTGTTCCCCGTGTGCTCCCATATCCCTCATTATCCTTCTGTGTCTTTGTGTCTTTGTCTCCTTCAGTTCTGTGTCGCGTCCTCCCTCACTCCTTATTTGATCGGCCCATTTCATATCCAGTACATGAGCAACATGGTTTCAGTTTGATTCAACTTACCTGTTTAAGCTGTTTAGATGTGTCCCAGCTAAAACCGGTGCGGACCAGCTAGAGTTCCCGCTCAGACCTACACACACCTACAGTGAATGACACACACCTGCGGCTGATGATCTCACTCTCGGGGTGCTACTTAACAGTGTGGCGGAACTTCAGTTGACAAATCACACGCACCTGTGATATGTGAATATATATTCCACTGAAGAAACAAAGATCCATCCACTTCCCTCTCAGAAGTGGAGAGAGAAGTGTATGGACCTTCTCACTACTGCTGATGGGCCTCTTAGGATCAATTCAGTGCTTTTTTTTTTTTTTTTTTTTGCACTGAAAATGTTGTATAAACGATTGCGTTAAGACTGGTTTCAGTTTTGCTGTTAAGTGCAAGATTTAAAATAAATAACATCTTAAAAATCAGATGCACCCTTGCTCTGACTATCATTTCCATAGTAGACTCCCAATTTTGAACACTTAAGAGCATGAACTGGATCCAGGTCACAGACTGAACATGCTCCGTCCACTGATCTTGTTTTACACATTTTGTAATAGCAGTTTAAAGTGACTGGGCACAGCATATTAATAGAATCAGTTACCATGGCATAGCATCTCCGCTGCAGCAGTTAAGTTGCTGCGATGAACTGAAAGCACATTTTCCTCCACATTCACATCTCAAGCTTTTGTCACATCCAATGTCATTTCCTTGCAACCTGCCTACCATGACAACACTAAAAATAACTCAGCCCCTCCCCCTTTGTTAATGAGTCGTAAGGTGATTATCAACAGCTGAACACCCTGCCCCCAGTACAGCTCGTAGTTAAGCCCTGTCAACATCGCTTCCCACTAATTAAGTTTGTTTATAAGGGATATTAAGTTTAGGCAGTATGTGGGCGTAAGTAACCTTCACAAAGTACAGAAGAGAGAAGGAGACAGAGGCATCCTGCTCACTATTGTGTGAAGCATGAATGCTGCTGTAGAATGAGATGATCTCTGTACACAGTGGGGGAACTGTGAGCTATTTAAGCACATATACACCCACCAATGACACCTACAGCATTGTCTCATCACTGTTTGAAAAGAGTTGCTGTTCATAATTAATTCTAATTCATATAAATACATCCACATAATAAAAGTGGCAAACTTGCAATGAAGAAAGATAAACTTTTCTTTGTTTGATTTTTCTCCTGCTTTTCTTCTTATACTTTTTTTTAAACCCACCACACACCTGGCCTCAGTGGACATGTTTTTTTGTTTTTTTGTTTTTTGGCTATAGGTTTTTGGCCCCTTCAATTAATTTGACATCTATATCTGTTTAAAAAGTGAAAGGTACTTGCTACTCCCATGGCTCAGATTCACCAAGCAATTTTTTGTTAATCAGAAGACTAAAAGACATCTAAATAGTCGAAAGCCATCAAGGCAGCAGCATGTCTTCAACAAAGGTAAGCAGAGGTGACAACGGTATTGACAAACTTCAAAAGAAAAGGAAACATATCCTCCTCTACTCTTTAACATACTAACATAACTAACTGGACCAGATTAAAAGATATACTTTCATTATTTTGTACTCCCTGTTTTGGATTCTTTTAACTGCCTTGTGAACTTCACCTTTCTGCACTCCATCACAGTAGAATCCCAGAAAAAATCATGTAATCATAGTTGCTCCAAGATAATAAAGACATTAATGCCATATGGAATATAACAATTTACAATTAGCTCTAATATATAAATGTGCCAAATATATATGTGGCCTGGTCATGGGGAATGAGACAGGACACAGAAATATTCTTTTGAGGGTTTTTTATTCTTCGACTGTACTCAGAGAAGCACAGTTTTAATTCTACAGTTTTGAGTGAAAATGGTAAAGTTTAACTATTCCACTGGCTTAGCCTAAAACTGTCTTTCAGGGTCTGAGACAACAGTAACTATCATATTTACCCATTAAATTCAAACAGTATAGACAACAGTAGTTACCTGTTAAGAAACAAATACACAAAAAGAAAACAAATAAAAACATTATTACTTCCCACAATTCACAGTTCCACTGACAGAAAAAGTGCATTGAAAACTCTCTTTTGTGAACTGTTACATTCAGTAAGAAGGACTAGATGTTACAGTCCCTGATAATGCATTGCTTTAGATGAAGAGACTCTTGAGGGATGGCTGTTATCAGGAAAGGCAGCCAAGAAACTTTGCCAGCAGCACACATCGTTGTGTGCCTCAACTCAGACGCCCAGGCTGAGATATTCCTCCACCTCTCCTGTATCTCCCCCTCCTGCAGAG
>NW_024582544.1:111871-125823 GCF_018398535.1 Haplochromis burtoni
GCAACTCCGCCCACCAAATAACGATAATGACCAGATATGCGACCACAGGGACGCGTTTGTGGAATAGAGAGAGGCTGCGCGAAAAAGCTGCCACGACAGCAAGGCAACGCAGCCGGAGTGTGCAGGCGATATTAGCCCCGATGTCCCAAAAAGCACAACAAGCCGGTAAGGTATATAAAGCATCTCTGAGTAATTAGGTAGTAAGGTCTATAGGTATATAGGTCAGAGTAGTAGAAAGGTAATGTTTTTATGGTGAGGCGGGGGAGTAATATTTATGTGTATATATGGCACACAAACATCACCCTCAACCAGGAATTGGAGGCCAAACGGTCCGCTGCGTCGCTGCCTCCAACCCGGCTTCCTCGTTATTGCCGTGGGCGGAGTACGCACACAACTCCCTCACCTCGTCAGCGACGGGTCTCTCGCCTTTTGAGGCCTCTCTCGGCTACCAGCCACCCCTTTTTCCGGAGCGCGAGACCGACCTTGAGGTCCCCTCCGTCCAGCACCATCTGCAACGCTGCCGACGGGTGTTATGTTAATGTAAGCCACAGTGAAGTTGATGTGTGTTCTGTGGAGTGGGTTGAATTGGCATGGTTGGCTGACACCGCGACTCTATGTGGTGGGAGCGTGATAGGGGTTCGGTGTCAGCAGTGTTACGTTGTTGTTGAAAAAGATGGTGAATAAATGCCTGGTGTGAACCACTACTGCCTCCTGCTGGATTATTCGGGGATTACCAGTCTGCTGCTGAGACGCTCGGGGTCATGCGGTGTACGAGGCACGAGCGCTCTCCATTCATTGCGAAGTTTAGCGATAGCTGCTAGCGCCCCGCTAGCCGTTTAGCTAGTGAGCAGTTTAGCCAGTCAGATCCCCAAACCCACAGTCGTTACAATATCATATATTTCCAAACATGCTCCAATGTTTTCGGAGACGTCGGTTACCCACAAGCAGAGGTGGGTCGACTATCCAAAAATTGTACTCAAGTAAGAGTAGCATTACTTTAAAATAGTATTACTCAAGTAAAAGTAAAAAGTAGTCGTTAACAAAGTTACTCAAGTAAGAGTAAAAAAGTACTTGGCGAAAAGACTACTCAAGTAGTCAGTAACTGTTTGAAATGTCCGATTTATTTTTTAAATAAATGCAATAAGACAGACCAAAATAAATAAATATACAAATTGTACTATTTTCAAAAGGAATATATGTAAAAACATCAACAAAATAAGGAACAATAATTCTAATTTCCAGATTTCAGTTTTTCACAACATAAAGCTTTTTTCACCTATAACTACAGTAAATAATATAAATATATAAACAGTGAAGAAAATTTCCAGTGACAAGATATGCTGTAAACTTTATATTCATGTTTGCTCCAAATGGCACAGCAGACTCAGAGAAAACATTAGAACGAGGCATCTTCAGCATATGTTCATACAAGGCAGCTCAGTTTACCATAAGTTGTATGGGTGTGCAAGATAATCAAACCTGTTTGAAATCCTGTCGTCCCTCAACACAGCCTCTCACACTGCACACGCACAAACACAGAAATGAAAGAGAAAAGGTGGAGCAGCACGGCAGTGCAGCGTGTGATCTGGACACAAGAGATGGAGGTACAACTTGTAGGATGAGGCAAGCTCATCCGAGTACGTAAGCTTAGAGCTGCCATCCAGGCAAAAGAAAAATAGAGCAGGTCGCATCAAAGCATCAGGCCGTATAGTGTGAGACCCTGCATCGTGACCCATGAGCTTCTAACCCCTGCGATTTAATTGTATCGTATTTTTTTTCAGTCACATTATTCCGCTCCTGCTCAGTGTTTGCCCAGCTTAATGCAGACTGTTTAAACTAAACAAGCTGCTGTTTCACATAATAAACCCTGTCAACCACAGTATTGCCTTCTGTTTTAACAGTTAAAGCAGTAGAGACGAACTGTTTGCATGTGCATGGAACTCTAGCGTCATTAACCAGGCTAGCTGTTAGATTATAGCTCACGCTAGCTAACCAGCGAGCATTTAAAAAGACAGCTGAAGCTGCACAAAACACCCACAAACTTGTCTCACTACAACGTACTGCCGAAAATATCACTCGCAGCTTGAGCTCGACACAGCTGCTGTATCATAAGACTGACATCTAGCTAGCCACAGCCAAAAAGATATTAAGAGAAAACTTACCGTTTCCTCAGGTTACACGTGCTGAGTTGTTTCACACTGAAAAGTTGGTTTGTTTCTTCTTCATAAATGTACTCAAGTAAAAGTAAAAAGTATCGTGCAAAAAAGGTACTTTAAAAGTACATTTTTTTTCAAAAACTTATTCAAGTAAATGTAACAGAGTAAATGTAACTTGTTACTACCCACCTCTGCCCACCAGCTTCGAAATGTTATTTCAGTGTTTTATTTGTTCCTGAGTAAATCGTTTTGGCTGAGATATATTTCAATTCAGGAGAAAACTTTTTCACCGGGAACAAAAACAGCATGTTAATATGTGGAGATTCTGAAGGATGCTTCAAAATGATCATAATATAATTTGAATATTTGTTCAGTTCTCTTCCAACCCCCAGCAGCTGTCTATTGTAATTTTTGAGTGTCCACTAAAACAAAAATAAAGCGTTCTAACATCTCACCTGCTTGTTTTTATTAAGGCATTTTAATAGAGATTTCGCTACGGAGGTTAAACATGATTTATAAGTCACTGAGATAACTTCTAAATGTTAATGTTTGGTTTATGTCAGCATTTTATTTGTTCCTGAGTAAATCGGTTTGGCTGTGATTAAAGTTAAGCTTCATAACATATTAGTCACAGTTAAATTACGGCAGTAAAAACTCCAGACCTGTGACATCATCAAGCACGCTGGTGTTCCAATTGTACAAATTGCGAGTCCGTGCTCGCATTCTCGGCAAGTAACTCGCATACTTGAGAATTGAGAAAGGGCCAATATGCCCCTATCATGGTCTAAACCAATCAGGGATAGTCAGGGGCGCGATCTCTCTGATTGGCTGTGGTCCAGTTGAAAGTGCAGGTGGATAGAGAGAGGTGAGTAGCGTGAATAAAGCGATATCGATTCATTAAATCCTGAATCGACTTTTAAATATAAATGTATTTTGCCAGAAACGACAGAATCTCAGGTTAAAGCTCACAAAAATATTTCAACAACCGCCAAACAGCAAAGGAGAGCAGGTAAATGGCTTCCACACAAAGACGTAAACAGAGCGTGTCCTTCGCCCTGCCAGGCTAAGTAAACAGTCTTCCAGCCAACCCAGGTGGCCTTGCATAGAATGGGAAGAACAGTCTGAACACAGTCATTATCAGGGTGTTGTTGTTCAGCTCCAGCCTTGAGACCGCAGCTGGCGCCGAAGGGGTATCTGCATGAAGTGATGGTGGTTTTGACTTTAGTGCGAACACGTCATATGAATTTAGAAGCTGTTCTAACAGTCCGACACTGGTCTCTCAATCTCCCGTTGGAGAGCCGTGAGCTTCTCCATGATGTTATCAACCTTACGTGATGTTGTCATTCTTAGAGGTGTTATTCCGAGCGAGCCCCTCCAAGATGTAATCCAGTTTGCACTCAGAGGTCTTATTCTGAGTATTCACGGCAGCCGTAAGCTTCTCCAAGATCTTATCCATGCTTCACTCAATGAGCCCATTTTGAGAAACTCATGTCTCGTCCCATCGTTTCAATCCCAGCAGGCAGCCTTGTGGGGGTTTGAACAGCTGGTTCCGCTTTCTTAATTCTTCGATAAGCCAGGGCCAAGCCAGCTCTGATCAGCAAGAACCCTGTTATCATGGTTCCGAATAGGTAGATATCTTCAGCACTCAGGCTCACCCGAGCCCAGACTTCTCATTGAGAAAAGGGTGTGAATTGCATTTGACCACTTGATCAAATCCATAATTCCTCTTTTAGGTTTTAGAGAATAGACTGTGAGTGTCATGGTCTGGTTGGGCACCTGCAGGTCTCAGACAGCGGCTCCTCCTCCTTTAGGCGGAGTCCGGTTGCCCCTCCCTGGCTGACCACCTGTGAGCAATCGTGCCAGCGATATATCAGACCTGCGCTCTCAACCATTCATCGCCTGAGTATCTGCTATCCCCATGTTAGTTCAGTGGAGCATCATAAACCTTGTCCTGACGCCGTGTGATGACTCACCTGTTTTTTCTTGTCCTCAGAGATAGCACCCGGAGTGGAGATCTCGTTCCCCTCGCTCCCGTCCTCCTGGACCTGGGCCGCCTGCTGCTTACACAACGTGGCCTGCCGGCCCACCGCTCACCTGCCTGCCTCCCCACACCTCGACCGCTTCCGGGCTTTCCGCTCCACCTGTCCCCTCCATCTGAAACCAAGTAAGGCAATTCAATTCAACTGTGGAGGATTGTTGGTTGTCTGCTGGATTCCTCTGATCGTGATCTCCTCTTATTCCAGTGCCCCCGGTCCCTACCTAGTCCTGTTTCTACCTCCCCGCTGCCCCCGCTGTTCAGCCGTCTCCTAGAGGTGTCTAGGTCGTCCTCATTATTCACCGACGAATCCTACGCGCCACTAGTGTGGTGGCGTCGCTTTGTTTTTTACCTTTGTTTACCTGTGGGTGGAAATAAATCATTTGTTCTCTGTCACCTCGCTTCCGGGTTGGTTTCTGCACCTGTGTCCATCCCTGTTCCCTCGTGCCGCTGGGCCGTGACAGTATACTCAGGCCAGTTATATTGACACAGCGGACCCAGCCCGCGTAGCGATAAGTAAGCAGGGGGCTATCATCGGTAGCCACGAACAGACGCTGCAGTACCTACTGGCTCAAGTGCACACACTCACAGACGAGCAGGCTAGAATGCAATCTGACATTCAGTCCCTTCAGCCCTCGGCGGAGTCGGAACCCGCCGCCGGTGGCTCGGCTCTGCCCGCCCCGACCGCGCCATTGCCTCAGCCCGCGACGGATCCCGAGCCCCAGCGGGGTCACCTGTTTCGCGACGCGGCCTCCCCGGAGCCGGAGCCGTATGCGGGTGACCCGGGGGCCTGTAGCAGTTTTCTCTTACAGTGCGAGCTGGCATTCGGACGTTCGCCCCGCTCTTTCGTTTCGGACACGGTTTGAGTTTCTTACATAATCGGGAAACTGCGTGACCGAGCCCTGAATTGGGCCGAGGCTTACCTGAGCGTACACCCGTTGCCGTCCTGTAGCTACGATGCTTTTCTTGGCGAGTTCAAAAGGACTTTTGCCCACCCCGTATCGGTGGGCAGTGCGGTTCGCCGGCTGTTAAATCTCCGCCAGGGCCGCCATAGCATCGCGGACTACTTGATCGACTTCCGCACCGCCGCAGCGGCAGTCGGCTGGCCCGATAAAGCCCTTCAGGGAGTCTACTCGCAGTCGCTTAACGAGGACATGAAGCACCAGCTAGCGTCCCGAGACGAACCGGCTACCTTCGAGGAGTTAGCCACGCTCACGCTTCGCATTGACAACAGACTGCGGGAGCGAGAGTGGGAGAGGAACTCCAGTACCCGTCGGCCAGTGCGGCGTGCGTCACCTGTTTACATTCCCCCGTCACCGCTTCCGGTTCAGCCATCAGCCCCAGTCGCTGGGGAGAGGGCTGATCCGGAACCGGAATCCATGCAGCTCGGGCAATCCTGGTTGTCTCCGCAAGAGAGGGAGAGATGTCGCTGCGCTCGTTCGTGCTTTTACTGCGGTTCCGCGGAGCATTTCATTGCCGCCTGTCCGGAGAAGGGAAAAGGGGACGCCCGCCGGTAAGTCCGGGGATACAGGTGGGCGGTACCTATAGTGATTCTAAGCCCCGCTTCCTGTTGCCGGTTACGCTCTTGCTCGGCTCCGCAACCCACACGTCCCGGGCGTTAATCGATTCGGGCGCTGAGCAGAGTCTCATTGATATGAAATTAGCCAAGCAGCTGAATATTCCCCTGTTCGAGTTGGAGTCTAGCCTCCCAGTTAAAGCACTGGATAACCAAGTTTTCTCCCACATCACTCACCGTACCGCTCCTGTTACTATAGTCGCCTCAGGAAACCATAGGGAAAGGCTCCCCTTCCTGACGTTCCATTCCTTCAGCATCCCCATCGTCCTTGGTTTCACCTGGCTAAAACTACACAACCCTCATCTGGATTGGGCAGGGCAGAAAGTTATAAGTTGGAGCCCGTTTTGCCATGCCAATTGTCTTGTCTCAGCCCCGCCGTCAGCCGTTGCCGAGCCCGCACGTGACGAGAGTGCCGACGTGGACCTTTCTGTCGTACTGTCAGTGTACCACGACTTGAGGGAGGTTTTTAACAAGGACAAAGCCCAAGCACTGCCCCCGCACAGGCCATATGACTGTGCCATTACGTTGTTACCAGGCTCCCCCCTACCCACGAGCCGCCTTTACAATCTGTCTCATCCTGAGAAGGCAGCCATGGAGAAGTACATAAAGGACTCCCTGGCGGCCGGCATCATCAGACCCTCCTCTTCGCCTGTCGGGGCCGGATTCTTCTTCGTCGGTAAGAAGGACGGCTCGCTCCGTCCCTGTATTGATTACAGGAGGCTTAATGACATAACAATAAAAAACAAATACCCATTGCCGCTGATCAGTTCCGCCTTTGAGCCGCTTCACGGTGCCACCATTTTCACTAAGTTAGACCTCAGGAACGCATATCATCTCGTCAGAATCAGGGAGGGCGACGAGTGGAAAACCGCTTTTAACACTCACTTGGGGCACTTCGAATATCTGGTGATGCCCTTCGGTCTCACAAACGCCCGGCGGTCTTTCAAAACCTGGTGAACGATGTCCTGCAAGATTTCCTAGACCGCTTTGTCTTCGTTTATCTCAACGATATTTTGATTTTTTCCAAAGACGTGGTGGAGCATCGGGCGCACGTCAGAGCCGTGCTGCAGCGGTTGCTGGAGAACAAATTGTACGTCAAGGCGGAGAAATGCGTGTTCCACTCACCTTCCGTCTCCTTCCTGGGCTACGTCCTCGCGGGGGGGCAGGTGAAGACAGACCCGGCTAAGATTACGGCAGTCGTGCAGTGGCCCGTACCTGCGTCCCGGCGGCATCTGCAGCGCTTCTTGGGCTTTGCAAACTTCTACCGGCGCTTCGTCAGAAACTATAGCCAGGTAGCAGCGCCGCTGACCCGGCTGACATCACCGAAGCTCCCTTTTATTTGGAGCCAGGAGGCCGGAGCAGCGTTTACCAAGTTAAAGGCACTGTTTACCTCGGCGCCGGTTTTGGTTCACCCCGACCCCCGGGAGACCATTTGTTCTCGAGGTGGATGCATCTGACATCGGGGTGGGGGCGGTGTTATCTCAGCGCTCTGGCACGGCGTCCAAACTCCATCCATGCGCCTTTTTCTCCCGTCGTTTATCGCCTGCTGAGCGGAATTACGACGTGGGGGATAGGGAACTGTTGGCTGTGAAGCTGGCCTTGGAGGAGTGGCGGCACTATCTCGAGGGGGCGGAGCACCCATTCATAGTGTGGACAGATCACAAAAACTTGACGTACATTCGTACAGCCAAGAGACTGAACTCACGTCTGGCTTGCTGGTCCATGTTTTTCAGTCGATTTAACTTTTCAATCTCTTACCGCCCAGGGTCCCGCAACATGAAACCGGATGCCCTTTCCTGGCAGTTTGACGCCGCGGGGGAGTCGTCCGCCGTACCCACCATCCTCCCTGCGAGCGTCAAGGTTGGTTCCCTCACGTGGGAGGTGGAGGAGGACATCCGCCGGGCACTGGAGACCGAGCCGGACCCTGACACGGGGCCCCCAGACCGCTGCTTTGTCCCTAAGGCAGCCCGCTCCAAAGTGATCGACTGGGTCCACAAGGGGAGATTCTCCTGCCATCCAGGAGGCGCGCGGACGAGTGCCCTCATTAAAAGGTATTTCTGGTGGGGGTCTATTGATAAAGATGTCAAGGAGTATGTGGCCGCCTGCTGTGTTTGTGCTAGGGGCAAATCTAACACACAACGCCCGGCTGGGTTGCTGCAGCCTCTCTCTATTCCACGGCGTCCCTGGTCGCATATTCCTGGTCATCGTTATTGCCGTGGGCGGAGTATGCACACAACTCCCTCACCTCATCAGCGACGGGTCTCTCGCCTTTTGAGGCCTCTCTCGGCTACCAGCCACCCCTTTTTCCGGAGCGGGAGACCGACCTTGAGGTCCCCTCCGTCCAGCACCATCTGCAACGCTGCCGACGGGTGTGGTCGCGCACCCGCCGGGCCTTGGGCCGGTCCGTCGCCCGCCAGCGCTGCTACGTGGATCGCCGCCGCAGGGCGGCACCTGCCTACGCCCAGGGACAGAAGGTGTGGCTATCCGCCAGAGACATTCCCCTCAGGACGGACTCACGCAAGTTGGCCACGCGCTTCATCGGTCCTTTTGAGGTGGAGCGGGTGGTTGGCCGTTCCGCGGTCAGGCTAAAGTTGCCCTCCTCGTTACGGGTCCACCCGACCTTCCACATCTCCCAAGTCAAGCCGGTTGTGGTGAGTCCGTTGTGACCGCCTCCTGATACCCCGCCGCCCGCCCGGCTCATCGATGGGCATCCTGCCTTCACGGTCCGCCGCATCCTGGACGTACACTGCCGGGGAAGGGGCAGGCAGTTCCTGGTCGACTGGGAGGGGTACGGGCCGGAGGAGAGGTCCTGGGTTCCCCGGTCCCGGATTCTCGACCCCGCCTTGCTTTCGGCTTTCTACAGAGGCCGGTCGCCGAGAGGCGACCCTTGAGGGGGGGGTGGTGTCATGGTCTGGTTGGGCACCTGCAGGTCTCAGACAGCGGCTCCTCCTCCTTTAGGCGGAGTCCGGTTGCCCCTCCCGGCTGACCACCTGTGAGCAATCGTGCCAGCGGTATATCAGACCTGCGCTCTCAACCTCATCGCCTGAGTATCTGCTATCCCATGTTAGTTCGTGGAGCATCTAAACCTTGTCCTACGCCGTGTGATGACTCACCTGTTTTTCTTGTCCTCAGGATAGCACCCGGAGTGGAGATCTGTTCCCCTCGCTCCCTCCTCCTGGACCGGGCCGCGCTGCTATACACGTGGCCTGCCGGCCCACCCTCACCTGCCTGCCTCCCCACGCCTCGACCGCTTCCGGGCTTCCGCCCCACCTGTCCCCTCCATCTGAAACCAAGTAAGGCAATTCAATTCAACTGTGGAGGATGTTGGTTGTCTGCTGGATCCCTCTGATCGTGATCTCCTCTTATTCCAGTGCCCCCGGCCCCTCCTAGTCCTGTTTCTACCTCCCCGCTGCCCCCGCTGTTCAGCCGTCTCCTAGAGGTGTCTAGGTCGCCCTCATTATTCCCGACGAATCCTACGCGCCACTAGTGTGGTGGCGTCGCTTATGTTTTTTACCTTTGTTTACCTGTGGGCGGAATAAATCATTTGTTTCTGTCACCTCGCTTCCGGGTTGGTTTCTGCCCTGTGTCCATCCCTGTTCCCTCATGCCGCTGGGCCGTGACAGTGAGAGAGTGTTACAGGGAAAAGTAATACAAAAAACACAACACTAGAGAAGGACACAAGAGGCTAAGCAGGGAAGCTAAGAGACAGGAGAAGGAGGAGAGGAGAAAAGTGTGACCGCCTTTGTCAAGATCATGAAAATCATTCAGTGCCTTAGGAGAACTGCCCTTAGCAACAGGAACAATGACAGCATGTTTCCAAATCTTAGGTACTGTCTGTAGCTCTAAAGAAAGTGAGAAGATATGGTGAAAAATCCCACTCAGCTGATCAGCACAAGTTCTCAGTACCTGTCCACAGATGTTGTCAGGTCCAGGACTCTTGCTTTTAGTGTGTCTAAAGAGAGCTCCCTCTCATCAATACAAATTGATGGGGGAGTGATAGTCTTTTCCCTCAGTGTGCTGGTCTGCCTAGAACAGTCAAAGTTCTCAAAACGAAGGTAAAAACTGTTAAGACTGTTGCCAGATGTTTGTCAGAGGTAAACCCCTCTAGGTAATATTACTTTTACCTTTCGTCTGTAAATGGTAAAATGGTAAATGGCCTGTATTTATATAGCGCTTTACTAGTCCCTAAGGACCCCAAAGCGCTTTACATATCCAGTCATCCACCCATTCACACACTGGTGATGGCAAGCTACATTGTAGCCACAGCCACCCTGGGGAGCACTGACAGAGGCGAGGCTGCCTGGACACTGGCGCCACCGGGCCCTCTGACCACCACCTAGTTTGCCAGGACACAACGACCGAGACTGTCCAAGCCGGGGCTCGAACCGGCAACCTTCCGATTACAAGGCGAACTCCCAACTCTTGAGCCACGATCGCCTGTAGCCCTGCCATTGTTTTCTTACCAAGCCAAGCTCTTTTGAGGTTGTTACTGCTGAGTTCCTTCATCCTCCACATTTTCTTGAGCTCTTCCCTGAGCCCTTGGTATTTCTCGAGCTTCTCGTGTTCCTTCTTCCTGATGTTGCTGTCATTGGGAACCACTAAATCTATCACTACAGCTGTCTTCTTCTGTTTGTGTACCACCACTATGTCCGGTTGGTTAGCCACCACCATTTTGTCCGGCTATATCTTTAAGTCCCACAGGATCTAAGCTCGGGCATTCTCCACCACCCAGGGAAGTGTCTTCGATTTTGACCTCGGGACTTCCAGGCCGTATTCGGCACAGATGTTTCTGTGCCGAATACGGCACAGAAACGCCATAACTTGGTTATGGCGTTCCATGTATGCCGTGCCTGCGAGCATCTTACACCCTGCTGTTATGTGCTGGATTGTCTCAGGGGCATCGCCTGTACCTGGGGACTTGCCTTGTGAAATAGACCCCAGCCTCTATGGATCTTGCCGGTGGTACATACCGTGCAGGGGCCTGTCCTTCCATGATGGTGCCTCCTCTTCCTCATCATTTTTGGGTTTCTGCTGCCTGAGGTATTCACTGAGCGCACGGTAAGTTGGGGCCATCTTATTGATGTATTCTTGGATGTTTGTTGTCTCATCCTGGACCGTGGTGCTGACACTCACCAGTCTCCGACCTCCTTCCTTCCGTTTAGTGTACATGAAGGCTCTTAGGGTCTTGCTGATCTTGTATAGTTCTAGGCGTTCCAGGATCCAGGTGTGGGGCATTGAGTCATAGGCCTTCTTGTAATCAATCCAGGCAGTGCACTGGTTGGTGAGCCTACCCTTGCAGTCTTGGCTGACTGCTTGGTCTACCAGTAACTGGTGTTTTGCGCCTCTGGTATTCTTGCCTATCCCTTTCTATGCCCCACTCATGTATTGACCCATGTGCCTGTTCATCTTAGCCGCTATAATCCCTGACAGGAGCTTCCACGTGGTGCTGAGGTAGGTTATTGGTCCTTGAGGATCAGGACTGTTTGGCCTTCGGTTAGGCATTCCGGGTGTCTCTCGTCAACTAGCAGCTGGTTCATTTCTGCTGCCAGTCGCTCATGGAGTGCAGTCAGCTTCTTCAGCGAGTAGGGGTGAACCATGTTGGGGCCTGCAGCTGTCCAACTCTCGACTCAAGTCTCGTTAATGGTGGCTGTAGGCATCATCCGTAGTGCTGCATTAACATCATCTAGCAGACCTTCTGAGGGTACTTCACATACTATTGGTTTTACTGGAGGTTTCCACTATGTAGAGATACAAGGCAGGGCTGTTGCATGTCTCTTTATCTATTTGACATCATGAGTGAACCATTGCCAATCGCTATCAGATCAGACAGTAGGTAGGATTAAGACTATATCCAGGGGTGAAATAATCCTACAAATTTTGATTTATGCAGATTACCTGCTTTTGGTAATATCAAATCCAATTGCTCTCTCTTTATCTGTTTCAACCATTTAGTAATATGTCAGTTTACAAAGTTAATGTCAATATTGACATTGTGAATGACTATAAATACCTTGGAGTATACATTGACAATACACTTGACTGGGCTATAAACACCACAGCACTTTACATGAAGAGCCAGAGTCGTCTCTATTTTTTGAGGCGACTGACGTCCTTCAACGGACAATGTTCAGGATTTTTTACTAGTCTGTTGTGCCCAGTGCAATCCACTATGCTGTTGCAAACTGGGGGAGCAGACTGAGGCTTGCTGATGCTAACAGACTCAATAAACTGATCTGCAAGGCCAGCAATGTTGCGGGGATGGAGCTGGACTCTCTTGAGGTGGTGTCGGAAAGGCGAATGTTGTCCAAGATAAAGACAATGTTGGATAATCCCTCCCACCAACTCCATGACATGCTGGCTAGCCACAGGAGCACGTTCAGTGAGAGACTGAGATTACCAAAAAGCACCACTGAACGACACAGGAAATCATTCCTGCCTGTGGCTATCTCCCTGTACATCTCATCCGTCTAATACACTGTATACCGCAATAGCTACATCTTTTTTGCACATGCTCTTCTTTCTTATTTAGATATTTATCAATAAGTGACTTATATGTATGTATATATTGTTTATATTCTGCTATTCTTACTTCTTGTAGTGTCTGTTTTTGTTAATGTTTGTACTGGAGCACTGTAACCAACATAATTTCCCCTAAGGATCAACAAAGTATTCTGAGTCTGATTCTGATTAATCTGTCAAAATCCTTGTTATTTCGATTGAATAATTTAGCAAGACAAATCAAGTATGAATATTTGCCCTTCAAATTTGAAATTATATTTACCTTAGCTGGTTCAGTCTGTGTGTCGATACAATTACAAGTCTATCTTAGAAGGAACCAAAAATGACCTGGATAGGTTGTCAAAATTGCCACTGAGCTTAGCAGGATGGATAAAAACGTAAAGTAAAGTAAAAATGACTGTAATGCCCAGTTTCTGTATTTATCCCAAATGATTCCTATTTTTCTTCCAAAAGGTCTGGTGAACAGAAACTGTTGTCTTCTAAGCATTGTTTTCAGCTCCTCTATCTTCTCTTTTCCTAGACCGGTACCTGAGGGAACATTCTCGTGTTGCTGTTGATCTTGATGAAATTGCGCTCAATCTTACATCTTTTACTGACTGACTGGAGATCAAGTACACACACACCATTTACCTTTATGAAACAAAACTCTGTTTCCACCTCTTCATGAAACTAGTACATTTTTAACCTCTTATTAGTACTTGCCACTGTCACAATTGTCACATCAATTCAATTCAGTTTTCAATTCAATTTTATTTATATATCGCCAAATCACAACAGCAGTCGCCTCAAGGTGTTTTATATTGTACATCACCAATGACTCATCAAGTTTGCCAGCAGTGCAACTATGTGATTGACACCTAATTGTCTGATAATCATTCGGTGTCGAAGAGGATTAGATATCTTTGAATTTTATTGGTTGTACATATGAGTTTCATTAGAGACTAATTAAATCTCACTACTCAAGTTTTCAAATTTATGTAGTCTTCATTACTTGTTTGGCAAACTACTAAAAATGGTAGCTACTGGTAGCGAACAACATGTTCGAGACCCCAGGGTAAAGTCAAATGCAGCGGTCTCCAACCATTTTTTGCGCCGCGGACTGGTTTATGTTCGACAATATTTTCATGGACCAGCCTTTAAGGTACTGTACCAGTACTGTGTGTAAAATGCCATCAAAAAGTCAGTTAAGTTTTACTCTTTCTCACCTGTCTTTCTATGTGTGACCCGTAGTAGGTACCTATTTAAAATAGGACAGAGCCGTAGGCGCAGTCAGTTTAAAAGAGTTTAATTTTTAATACAAAATAAAAGAAACAGTGTAACAGCGGCACCTAAAAACAATTAAAAATGTTACCTTATTAAAAACGATAAAACTGTACGATTGCCCGTGAGACAGGACAAGCGCTGCGGGGAACCGTTTAAAAACAAATCGACATAGCACACAGGTTAAAAATGGACGGCAACTCACACATGACCCCAAATGGGTAAAACACTATAGAAAAAAAGGCAAATTTTCGGTGCCGTCTTCACTCGGGCCCACCGCTGTGCATGCAAAAGCGGGGAGACAAAAAAGGATTTGTTTTCCCTGCAGCGCCTTCACCGTCTGTGACAATATATATATAAAAAAGGGGTTAAAATGCTAAAAGAATCAATATCTGTGGTGCCTACT
>NW_024582544.1:126969-128452 GCF_018398535.1 Haplochromis burtoni
GGGCAAGTAAGGAAAAGGTGAATAACACGTTCAAAGACGTTAGCCAGGAGGTATGGCTTTACCTTGGCTAGCTGTCTTAACTGAAAGAAGCAGGACTGAACTACTGCTTATTCAATTTAAAAGAACCATCAATGTAGACACCGAGGAAGTTAACTCTGATCATTTCATAACCTAAACTGCTCGTATTTCAGCCATGACAAATATTTACACTTATACTCGAAACCTGGGTTTTACAGAACAACTCTCTTTTACATCATGTTTCCTTACAAGTAGGAAATACAGTAAAGTGGCTTTAACATCTTTTTCCTGCCAAAAAATAAACAAAACAACAACAACAACAATTCTAAAGAGGTCTAACGTTTTTTAGGGAAGAAAACTAAAACAGATCCAATCTAATATATAAACCTTTAACAATGTTTCCATCTCATCTACATTTTTTTAACCTAACATTACACAATTACTGATATGAATGAAACCAGATCGGTGGGGAGCAGTGGGTTTGAAAATAGATTACTGTTTTTAAACATAATTATCGAAAATAAAGGCAAAATACTTGGGTGAAAATGGGTAAATGGGCACTTAGGAAGTTAGAAAAGTTGGCATTTTGCAAAGGACAGTGTGTTTGAAAAAGTAAGGTTTTCTTCATCTACATAAAACAAACAAAAAATAATTACTGGCGTTTGAATAACAAAATATGCCCTCTGAAGTACTTTTTCATTGTGTAATTAAATATGTTTTAAAGTAGTAATGCACTTTTATAAAGGAAAAAAATGCTATCTTATGTGATCTTTTTTAAAAGTTGCATCAGAAAGGGTTTTGTGGTGGTTCTCTCTCAGTCGCCCCCATATTACTCACATGGTCTCTTCACCACAGTGAACCTCTTCCTTGCCCTTTTGTTCCTTGCTAATCTGTTTGCTGTTACATGTGGGTGTGAAGTGAGAAAGAGAAACACAGAAAAACGCAAAACTCAGGAAACCATTTTCTTTCAATCAGTCAGTTTCTCTTGAAACTATTGTGATGCTTTGCACCTTTTATTTTTGTGGGCATGTTGCGTTTCATGTTGCTGCAGACTCACAAACACGCAAACATCCGTCACAAATAAATGCATTTCACTGGAAATTCTCTGGCAATTTTACATGTCAGTGTTGCATTGAAGAAAGAACCTTGAGTTGTTTTTCCCCTCTAAAAGTCGCTCTGTCAGGTTGTCAAATCGAGACCTACTGACATTTTAACTCTTCCTCTGGGTTCCAAGGCTGAATGTATTGCAAAGCATTCACATTACCAGCTACATACAACACACAAAGGGGGCTAAGAAAAAAGAAACGTGAATGAGCATGAAAGAGGTTTTTTGATTGTTGACTGAGCTTACAGGGAGTGCAGAATTATTAGGCAAGTTGTATTTTTGAGGAATAATTTTATTATTGAACAATAACCATGTTCTCAATGAACCCAAAAAACTCATTAATATCAAAGCTGAATGTTT
>NW_024582544.1:129680-131265 GCF_018398535.1 Haplochromis burtoni
CTGATATAGGGTGTTGATGTCATTAGACCACACCCCTTCTCATTACAGAGATGCACATCACCTAATATGCTTAATTGGTAGTAGGCTTTCGAGCATATACAGCTTGGAGTAAGACAACATGCATGAAGAGGATGATGTGGACAAAATACTCATTTGCCTAATAATTCTGCACTCCCTGTAATTTCAGCGAGGAGCTGAATAGTGTATTTATAGCAAGATATCAAAATACTTGTTTTCTTTAAATTGCTCAAATTTGAAAAACTCTTTCTTTTCATACATCTGTGGAAAATGTTGTAAAAATAAGGCCTGGATATTGTCCAACGTGATCTTTTCTCACATGCACACAATATGTGTGAGTTTTCGTTGGCCATGTTCAGCATTAATGGAGATTCTCTGGTTTGGCAGAGCTGCTGCTTAAGTAGTGGGATGCAGGACAATCTCTCCCTTGCTGTAAATCCAACAGGCTATTATCTGTGCTACACTCACAACAGTACAATTCAGTACAATCACTTTATTAGTTGCATCCTTACATGCATCTCCTTCAGATATTGTCCAGAAAAGTTCAGAGCTGTACTCCATGTTTTAAAACTAAATTTACTGACTCACAAATTCATGCTTTGGGTGCTTACTAAGAAGCAGAAAACAGACTCAAGCTTAAATTTAATAGTGAATATGTGTGAGATTGGCACCTTGGTGAATCTGCACAAAACAGAAAATAGCTAGATGTCAGACTGCCAGTCTTTCCGCTTTTCTTGGAGCCATTTTCGTCATCGTGTAGCTAATTAATGATTAAACCCGATCTCAGTATGGTGCTAGTCTCACTGTACTGGGTGCTTTGCCTCCCCCAGGCAGCTAGTGAGAACAGACAGTCTTTGTGGTTGGTCCCATTATTTTCCAGCCACACTTCTCTTGCACACATCAGGGAGAAAAAAAGTCTCTCATCTAACCCACAAAGTCAAATGACCTGACAAGGATATTTAAAGCCAGAATTTTTGCAGGTTGCATGTGTTAAAAAAAACTGCTTCCCTGCAGTTAAGTAGCACCCTGCCTTGAGCTTATTAACTGTACTTGAAATCATATTATTTTTACTGACATCTCTTACAACCATGGAAGCATGCCTAGTATTGTTTTGACCATAGAAGTCTTCCTGTCTGCTCATTCCAAGGGGATCCAATGCTATTACTAAGACAGGCATGTCACTGCCAATTCAGCACATATGGACCTTTGTAAAACTTTCAATCAAATAGACAAGTGTTATATTTCTGATTTTCCACAACAAGCTTTAAAAAATAAAAGTAATTGAAGAGGGCTATGAAGAGGGCTGCGATCTCTTTGGATGATGGAGTGTAGAGGGAGGGAGGGTTCAACTCCCGACTGGAACATACATTAATAATTTTAACAGTGCAAAACAGCAGCTGTAGATATTATGAAACAAATTCATGAATACATAACAGTGGATTTATTTCCTCACTTATTTGTACTTTGATCTCTTAACAGAGCTCGCCTGTTTCAGTCCTCTGGACCTTGTTCTTATAACTAGGTGTCATGAAGAGCAGCAGCCAAGAATAAAGTTTTCATATGTCTT
>NW_024582544.1:131285-140535 GCF_018398535.1 Haplochromis burtoni
AACAGTGTAACAGCGGCACCTAAAAACAATTAAAAACTTTACCTTATTAAAAACGATAAAACTGTACGATTGCCCGTGAGACAGGACAAGCGCTGCGGGGAACCGTTTAAAAACAAATCGACATAGCACACAGGTTAAAAATGGACGGCAACTCACACATGACCCCAAATGGGTAAAACACTATAGAAAAAAAGGCAAATTTTCGGTGCCGTCTTCACTCGGGCCCACCGCTGTGCATGCAAAAGCGGGGAGACAAAAAAGGATTTGTTTTCCCTGCAGCGCCTTCACCGTCTGTGACAATATATATATAAAAAAGGGGTTAAAATGCTAAAAGAATCAATATCTGTGGTGCCTACTCATACAGAACAGATTAAAACAAAAAACAAAACCATCGACAGCCGCAGCAGTCAGTCTGTCGACTTACACCAGTTTAAAACAAATTAAAACACACTGATGTGTCGGGTCCTTTGCCCGCAGCCAGAAATCCACCTGGCAAAGCAGCAGCTCGGTACTCTGTGAATAAAAGGCAGGAGATCACTAGCTGGACAATAAAACACAGGAATATTCCTCCACTGAATTGGTTTTGTTACCTGTTGTAAGGTTCTTTTGTTTGGAAGGAAAAATAAGCGCAGACAGAGTCCTCGGAGGTGTCTAAAAAAGTGATTTATTAAACACACACACTCTGTACAGTGTGGGAAGCCCGTCTTCGTCTCTCTGCCCGGTCAATCTGACCAAATACCCTAAACTAAAACTTGCCTGACTGACGTCACAGTCAACAAATATAACACATCAATTTAAGCACATAACATATTCACTTAAACACACAACCTATTAACTTAAAATTCACCCCAGAATTAACAGCAATAAATTTTATCAGTCAAATATTCCCCAAAGTGACCACGGACACAGATCAGAAGCTCTACTGAGTGAACATTTAATTTACCTTAATTTCCAATTCAGCACCTTTGGACATCAATCAACAGGCGGTGCTTACCTCCTATTTCGGGGCCCATCACTCAGTCGACCTCCTGGCTGTCCGTCTGTTGGATACCACTACACCTCAGCCAAATCCCATTAGTCCCTCCTCAAACCGGTTTCGGCACCAAAACTGTCGCGGTTCGAATTTTGAGGAAGAGACATACAACTGAAAGTCCATAGTGGGTCAACACAAATTATTTTATTAAAACACATATATGTGGTGAGGGTAGGCTCTGCAAGGCTCCCCCGATCCGGAAGGAAAAACAAGCGCAGAAAGAGTCCTCGGACGTGTCTAAAAAGTGATTTATTAAACACACACACTCTGTACGGTGTGGGAAGCCCGTCTTCGTCTCTCTGCCCGTTACAGAAAGCTTTATAGCCATTATGACGTCAGGACAATTCCTGGAACTCCTTTTCTCAGAACAACAACCCTTTCCCAGGCTTGAAACCAGATGTTTCCCATCATCGGTATTTGGCAGCCTAAACAATTGTGTACACGAGTGTGCAGTTTTGTGAGATTGTAGGTCCAGGCCAACGAAAGTTTGGTGTCCTTATCTGACTTGGGCTGCCTGGACCTACAGCTATGCTGGTGCTATTTGCATGATAGAGTATTATATCTAGAATTGTATTGTAGCAGATTTACTAAATGATAAATGATACATGATAATATTGATGATAAACTGATGATAAGTGATGCAGACTAATGAAGTAATGATGAAATAATGACCGTACATGTGAATAATAACACAGTGACAGTAAAATAACATTCCTTGACGTGACACTGTCCACAAGTTCGTGTCACACCCTAATAAATGTGGGTCAATGGCGATGAAGTCCACTATACCGTTCTCACGGGAGCAATGTTTCCCACCGTTCTAACAGAAGTTTAGGGGAGGACCCATATCAGACTTTCATAGACAGGAGTTAAGAAACACCAATTTGCCCAACTCGGACCAAGCACTCGCAGCTTCAGGTTTGCAGAGGAATACCCAATTGCCCACACCTGCGCTTATGAAAGGAGCAAAGACCAGCTCCGCCCACCAGGGGCGGTCCCAAGTCTCCAGGTCTCACCTGTCACATATGTCCTTTCACTTTTTAAAGGTTGCCATGTTAGAAAAAATATTTTGCTCTGCTATGCTGTTTATTGATGTGGCAAATGAATGGTTCATGAAAATATATCTAAATCTGTCATCAGTAATCAGTAATGACCATGTCTCACCTCTAGTCTTCTCTGTCTTAATTTCAGGTTTTCACCATGTGTTGTAGATAGTTCAGGAGGTTAACTCGACCAACAGTCTACTTTCGGGTACTGTTTAGAATACCAGAATAGGGAGGATGGTGTAGGTTTAAGTTTATTAGACTGATACATATATACCAACAAGACAGTGTACATCACTGTGACAAATTTTTTTTTTTTTTTACCTTCAAAAGCCTTATGGTTTTTCCTATAATACCTGGTGGGCCGGTCTCTAGTCAATATGCCCGGGCCGATTTTTTGTTCCAGTCCAGCCCTGGGCTTTAGCCTTAACATGTCTCACATAAAATGCTACAACACCACACGTTTCAATGCATCCACCTAATTAAAAGTCACACAAAGATGTTTAGTAGCTTTGCCAAATTGGCCAAAAAGTCACAGTGCTAAACCACACCTGCACCGTAAACGTTTCCAGAGGCCTCCCATCATGGATTGGGAAGACAGCAGCATTCCCATTAGTACCACAATCACAAGACTTCCTCACTCATCTTCATTTAGACCACTTAGAGGCCCGCTGTTGCCCTCCCATCATTTCTGCATTAGATACAACTCAGCACTGAAGGAAGCTATGTTCTTAGGCTGAGTTGTAAATGAGTCTCACTTATTAGAAGATGATGAACTACTACTGATGTCTGTGCTGCAAGTTTTTATGTTTGTGTGTGTGTTGTAGAACTCTCCCCACCAACTCCTGATGATTATTATCAGGGGACTCAAACTGTGCAATAGAAATGTGCAAAATACTGAGTGTTGTGCAAAAAGTAACTTGGTGTCTGGAGGTGTACATGTGTGTGTGAGATACTGCAGATAATTGCTTGGTAGTGACATATCTGAAGGTGTGCATGTGTGGCATCATTCCAGTCACTGAGTGTTCAGGAGTCTAATGGTTTGGGGGAAGAAACTGTTCTGCAGTCTGGCAGTCAGGACTCGGATGCTCCGGTACCTCTTTCTAGAAGGCAGCAGGGTGAAGAGTGTGTGTGAGGGGTGTGTGGGGTCCTCCACAATGCTGGTGGCATTGTGGATGCTTTGTGTGCTATAAGTGCCTGTGATGGAGGGAAGAGAGGCTCCAATGATCTTCTCAGATGCTCTCACTATCCATTGTAGGGTATTACGATCCAATACGGTGCAGTTACCATACCAGACAGTGATGCAGCTGCTCAGGACGCTCTCGATAGTCCCTTTGTAGAACATAGTGAGAATGGATTTTGGGAGATGGGTTTTTCTCAGCTTCTGCAGGAATTAGAGACATTGTTGTGCCTTCTTAGTCATGGAGCTGGTGTTGAGGGACAAGGGGAGGTTCTCCGCCAGGTGGACACCAAGAAATTTGGTGCTCTTGACGACCTCCACAGAGGATCCATCATTGTTAAGTTGACCGTGCTCTCCTCAACAGTCATCTCTTTTGTTTTTTCCACATTTAGAGACAGGTTATTGACTCTACACCAGTCCATTAGCTGTTGCACCTTCTCTCTGTATGCTGACTTGTCGATCTTGCTGATGAGACCCACCACAGTCGTATCATTGGTGAACTTGATGATGTGGTTCAAACTGTGCATTGCTGCACAGTCGTGAGTCAGCAGAGTGAACAGCAGTGGGCTGAGCACACAGCCCTGAGGGGCTCCAGTGTTCAGTGTGGTGGTGTTGGAGATGCTGTTGCTGATCCGGACTGTCTGAGGCCTCTCTGTCAGAAAGTCCAGGATCCAGTTGCAGATGGAGGTGTTCAGGCCCAGCAGGCTCAGGTTTCCAATCAGGTGTAGAGGCACGATTGTGTTGTACTTCCCCATCAACACATCATTCTGAGCATCAAACCGTGCATAGAAGTTGTTCAGAACATCTGGTAAGGAGGCGTCACAATCGCAGGCAGGTGTTGCCTTCGATGCGTGTTGCATGTTATTATAGTCTTGGAGTCAGTGACATCATTGATGCACTTGCTGATGTCTCTGGCACAGAGACCATTTGTTGCAGCCTCCCTGAACATGTCCCAGTCAGTGAGTTCAAAACAGTCCTGAGAGAGCTCCTGCAGGCCAACTTCTCACCTGTCTCAGAACCACTTTGCAGCATTTGACGAGTGGTCTGTATGCTGGAATTAGCATAACAGACAAGTGGTCTGAGTGTCCGAGGTGGGGGCGAGGCTTCACTCTGCACGCACTGAGAATGTTTTTCTCAGTGCGTGCAGAGAAAAACTAGGTAAACAGTATCTAAAGTCATATCTTTGAGAGACTGAAAAAAAAAAATCCAGCAATGACCTGCCCTGAGAGATGCCTGTAGTCCTTCAGTTGATCCATCTAATGTTTGTCAAAGCCAAATTAGAAATTGTCTCTGTCACGGTGGACTGAACGGACTTAAATGCAGACTTGGGGGAAAAGTGCAAAAGGTTTATTTACAAAACATCAAGAGAATATACACAGAATGTGAGGGAAGGACAGGGGTTCCAGGGCTCCACAGGGTCGGGTGAGGGGAATTCGACGCATGCTCCCACGCTCCTCTCAGCCACGCCACACACAATCTGCTCCTGCCACACAACACGCTCCTCTTCACACCACCCCACTTTTGAGATTCACATTCATGTTCCGGAAGTCCAAGGACAGGAATCAAGGACAGGACCAGGGAATCTATATACCAAGAGAGATGAGAGATCAGGACCTGGAATATCACAAGGAAAACATGAGAAAAGGTTTTAGAGCCGGGCAACACTAACGAGAGTAGTTCAACGGTCCAGCAATGAGAAGCACTGAACCGCTGTCTTAAATGGTGGATGGGAGTGGCAGAATACTGAGCTGCAGGTGTGTTGGCCAAGAGCGAGAGCCCACAGTGAGGTGGTGGTGAGGAGGAGACAGGAGAGAGCGAGGGGGAGAAAAAACAATAACAAATACCTGTAGCCTATTCGAGCCGGCATGACAGTCTCAGTAGATGCATGGCTGAAAAGAAGATATTTTTAAGTAAAAGAAACAGGAAGAAAAGCATTAGGTTTCCAAGAACTAGTCTGTAAAGTCAGTGGCAACTGATCTTACGAAACCAAAGTCGAAATTTGTAGTTCAAATCATTTTCAGTATGTACTGAGATCAGAAAAACCAAGTCAAGGCTCTGTCACAATTTGCGACTGCATTTTAGCTTGTGGTCTTAGAATGACTAAATTAGAAGGAAAAAGAGAACCACAAGATTTTGATCCACTATGCCAGTCTTTCTCAAAGTGTGGTTCAAGTACCAGTAGTGGTACACAGGGTTCTCTCTGGTGGTATGTGGGAAATCTCCAATTTTTTTTAAGATTAAAGTATATACCATTGTGGAGGTATACAAAGATGACACAAGAGTTCCCGAGGCTCTTCTGGGAGCCGGAGTCAACCAGAAAACATCCCTCCGAGTGTGAGTCCTCTATAAAGAGTAGCCTTTCCTTATCGCCAGCACTCGCAGCCGCTACGGAACGCTGACGGGCTCGCTTCCCTGTAAAGGTGGCACGGCGCTGTCACGCTGACAGTAAAAACACAGGCCCTTTCCGCGGTGCCGCCATCCCAGCCACCATCGATGAGTCAGAGGCCCCCGAGAGAATGCATCTGTCCATCAGATGGACAATAACTTTTTCAGCATGACAACGTTCTCAAACACAGTGCCAATTCAGTAAAAGCGTACCAGGATTTAAAAAACAGAAACACACACATACACATTTAAACGGCATCAGTCATGTACTGGCCTCCTGAGAACTTGGTACTCAACATTATTGAAGTCGTGTGTGATCATTCTGACAGCAAACAGAACGAAAAATGATCAACCTCAAATAAGAGCTTTGCAATGTTGATTTAAATACTGGATATTGACTTACAAGCTCAGTGCAAACTCTTTTCATATTTTGGTGATAAATCATTGTATGTATTTTCAATTTTCCTACCAAAACCGGGAATTGGTGACTGTGTTGTTGTTTTCATTTGTTCTAAATTCTACTAATTAAATGTAAAGATACATTTTATTTATTTATTTTATTTTATTTTTTTTTGCCTGTCCCGTTTGGATCTTTAGCCATCAGAATTGTTGTCTGAAGGCCGAGAAAGATGCCAAGTGGATTTACTTTACCAAGTGGATCATCATGGCCTTGCCATATTGGTTCTTTAATATAACTATGTATTTATTTTATTTGATTTTCGGTTGTTACAGATGGGACAGACATGACTGGGGGATAGGACAGGGAGAAAGAATGAAAGAAAGAGAGGGAGAGAAAGAAAAATAGAGGGGAGAAGAGAAAAAAAAGAAAAACAAACAAAACACCTGGATCACCTGTATGGAGATTAAAAAAAAAAAAAACAGATGAGAAAACAAACAAAAAAGAGCAACATAATAAACACAACACCATCACAATCAACTAGCTAACAGTAGATAACAGTAGATACTAAATATTACATGTTATTGTGCAGCACGCAAGATTGACGGTGCACAATGTGCTTTGAGGGAGCAGCCAAGAAAGGCGTAGATTGTGTCTGTGGACACCCGTGTGTACACCTGTGTGCACACCTGTGTGGATGAGCACGCTTGTATTCGGGCCACAGGCGCCAGGCCCTACCAATCTGCCACCAGGAGTGAGTCAGTACTTACATGAGTACCCAGCCCCAGACACCAAGAACCACCAACACACTAACGTCTGAGGGCATCAGCCACTGGCAGGGAGTATGGTGAGGGGAGGCAGGCCTCCATACCTCGGAGAGCCTGAGATGTTCCCAGAGAGGTGGAGTCTAAGACCCAACCTGATGCAGACGAACAGGCACACGCAGACACAAACGTGCATTCCCACCCACATATACACAAACAAATACTCGGCACTCACCCGACGTGTAGACAGACACAAATAGACACTGTACACACCTTCACACTCCCCAAACATACTCTATATCTCAGGTCCAGGTACCCCCGCCCCCAGAGGGGCAAACCGTTCCTAGACCCAGGAGATGTAACCCTTCTCTCTGGGGTAGAGGCAAGCAGACCGCCTCCTTATCTGCAGTGGCAGGGAGGCCCCACATCCCAGACCCAAACTGATGGCCAGCACCTTCTCCCAGCCCCCCAGCCCCAACGGTTAACAGAACAGGGCTGAGTGAAGACCCCAAGCCTCCCTCCACCCACTCATATGTAGAATTGCTGCATGCTGTTCTAAAGTGCATTTAAAACACAGGAGGGCATGGTGCTTCCTGCCAGAGAGCAGCACGGCTCCTACCGAAAACCCTCAGTGTAAAGATACATTTTAAATGTAGCTCATTGCCAAATTGTCTGTGATGTGTAGATACAAATCTGGTTCATCGCTTGGTTTAGGTGTCTTTTTTATGCTCGAATAATTAACATGTCAGTGTTAAGTAATAATAATAATAATAATAATAATAATAATGGATTGGATTTATATAGCGCTTTTCAAGGCACCCAAAGCGCTTTACAATGCCACTATTCATTCACTCTCACATTCACAGACTGGTGGAGGCAAGCTACGGTTGTAGCCACAGCTACCCTGGGGCCGACTGACAGAAGCGAGGCTGCCATATCGCACCATCGGCCCCTCTGGCCAACACCAGTAGGCGGTAGGGTAAAGTGTCTTGCCCAAGGACACAACGAAAATACTGAGGTTCATGGGATTAGAAAGTATGGCCCATTGAAGCAAAATATAAAGAAACAAGGGTTGACTATAGCCATTTGCGCTTTACTGTATCAGCCCGCACGTGTCAAAGATGGATTTTTCCATATTTCATTTACCCCAAGCATGTTTTCATTAACCTTATATACTGACTGCTAATCATAAACATATGGTCTATCACGTCACAAGACCTCTGGGACTCAATGCATAAGCTGAGCTCACAGTGTAGCCACAGACAGAAATCTGAGAAACATCTCTAAATAGGATTAATTGCTTGCCTTGTTAATTCTCATTACATGCTTGATTATGAAAACTTAATCACATAATGGAAAACTGAATGTTGAAACAAGATACACAGATGGAATGATGTGGAGTTCGTATAAAGACAGGGAACAAATAGCATCACATGAAATCCCATTTCCTGTGACTTCAGTGGGAGCAACTACAGATAATCAATGAAATAGATGAGGGTAACAATGAGTCAAACAAGCTATGGCCATAGTCAAGAAAATCAATACATCATAATATACAGAAGATGGGAAGGTGTGAGGAAGCAGTGGCCAACTCCCTCATCCTCTTTACCTGGATTAGTAATTGCATATTGTCAATATGATGCGCTCAAATTTTCAGAGTGCAAAAAGAATAACAAAGCAGCTTCATGCTTAAAGCTTGGACAAAAATTCTCATTCAGGAAACCCTTATTACTGTTTTCTAGAAATGAAAAAACAAAAATGAAAATATCAGAAATATAAAATAAGCATAGCCTGTTCTGGTCTTTGTTATTTTCCACAGTTTTTTTTATCATGTTTCATTTTATCACCACTGCGTTTTTGAATTTAATTTTTCTTATTGTATCTTACTCTTTGTCAGTTCATTCATGGTGTTCCTGTTTTATCTCAAGGGTTAGTTCCAGGCAATTTTAAAACTATTTATTAAATATTTAAAATATAATAAAAAAAATGGAATAAATAAATAATAACATATAAAACTGTGACAGAACACACACAATACTTAAAAGCAACAATGATTAATGGTACCACTTTACAATAAGACTCCCCTTATAGATGCTAATAAATAGTTTATAGCTATATTATTAATTAATCTGTAAATGCTTTATAAACCATTATTAATGGTTTATTAAGCATTAGTTAAGGGTGAGAAAGAGAAAAAAACTGACCGGTTTCATGCCAAATAGTGAGCCAAATGTGTTCACCTATATATTTCATCTAGAGTTGCTATATTAAACATTTCAGACTAAGTTACTATCCTGTAAGCACAATCAGCATTTGTAAACATATTTTTTATCATATAAAATTGTACTTCAGAAATGCATTATTAATATCCACAACTATCAATCGGAGCTTTGTTGTAAAGTGTAAAGCATAAAACCATTTATTAATGAATAATAAATATTTATAAAT
>NW_024582544.1:140555-143776 GCF_018398535.1 Haplochromis burtoni
CCATCCTGGTCCCTGGCTTATGTTGTTTCTTCATCGGAGGTTCATAGTTTTGTTTTATTTCCTTAGCCTCCACCAGTATTCCTGAGTTAATCTGCCATGTGTGTCTGCCGTCTGCACTTAGCTACTTCCTGTTTTACCTTGTCTTTAACTCGTCTCTTGTGCATTGTCTCTAGTTTTTACTTCTCCTCTCTCATTGAGTTAATTCATTTCAGCTGTGTCTCATCACCACCGTCTTCCTAATGACCGCATGTGTGTATTTAAACTTTCATTTTGCTGGTGTTCAGTGTGGTGTCATGTTGTGTTCCAACTTGCCTTTCCCTGTATATTTCCAGTATATCTGTGTATACTCATGGACTTGGACAGCTGCTCTGTCTGAATAATTGTTCATATTTTTTCTTAAATTCATCTCATGATAAATTGACACTGGAAAAACCCAAGAAAGTTGTAATCATAAAATGTATGTTGTATACATTAGAATCATCAAATATATATTTCTAAAAATGTGACTTATTTGCTTTGTTTTGTTTTCTCTTCAGCTTATCAATTCACTAATTTTCATTATTTTATTTTTTTTAATATTTCACAATACTGCAGACTAAATTCTAAATAAAGATGAGCCTATATTGCAGGTCATCAAAGTCCTGAACTAAATACAAAAAGTTCACAACCAGATTTAAAAGATCAGTATGATACCAGGAAATATAGAGGCACACTGACTAAACGCCATGACAAAGGACACAAGGAAGACTGGAGCATATTGTAGAATATGTAGGGATGAGTGAACAAGACACAAGTGAAGATCAAACATGGATACAAGGCGACTCATTAAGATACAGGCAAAGGAATACTAGAAGACAAAGGTTTAAACATAGAAAGACAAGACAGGAGAGACAACAATAAGGAACACCAAGGAAACCACAGTCTTGAAAAATTCTTCTACTTCTTTTGGCTGCTCCCTTTGGCGATTACAACAGAAATCATCTCCCTCCATTTCACCCCATCCCTAACATCGTCACCTGATACAGTGGCCCTCTGCATGTCCTCCTTCACCACATCCATGAACCTTCTCTGTGGTCTTCCTCTTTTCCTCCCAGCTGGCAACTCCATCTTGGACTTCTATTTTCCAATATATCCAATATCAATTCTTTGTAGATGTCCAAACCATCTCACCCTTGCCCTTCGAACTTCATCTCCAAACGCTTGCCCTGAGCTATACCTTTGATATCTTCATTTCTAATCCTGTCTGTTCTGGTCACTCCCAACCAAAATCTTCTGCTTTTTTGTAGGACCCAACATCCACCAAACCACATGTAACATCAGGGCAGATCTCTGATATAATTCCATCTCCACTTTGAACCCATCTGTCTTTCCTACATCACCAGAGTCTCGGCGTTGTCATACATGTCCTGCACCCACCTCACATATTTCTGTGCCATATCTGACTTCCTATGCAGTACCACAGGTCCTCTCTTAGAACCTTATCATATGTTTTCTCCAGATCTGCAAAGACACAGTGCAACTCTTTCTAACATTTTGTATACCTTATGTATACCTAAAGCCATACTGCTGCTTGCAACAACTCTTTCCCATAGCTTCATGAAATGGCTCATCAACTGTATCCCTCTGTAGTTAATATAGCTCTGCACATCACCATTGTTCTTGAACATTTGAACCAGTATACTTCTTCTCCTCTCTTGTATTAATTAATCTAGTTAAAAAGTCTACTGCTGTCTTTCACAGACATCTCTGTACTTGAACAGGTATGTCATCGGGACTAGCTGCCCTCACTTCCTCGTTAGTAATCCTCTGCACTGCTTGATTCACAAACTGTCCTCCATCTATCTCTCCCTCCCATTTTCTTCATTCATGAGCTCCTCAGAGTTCTCCTTCTACCTTCTCAGCATGCTCCCTTCATTATATTTCTAATTTATTCCTTAATCCCCCAAATGTGCTGCACATCCTTTCTAGCTGATTCGGTCTACTTAGTCAGTTAATAAAAGTTCTTTCTCCTTCCTCAGTATCTAAGTATCTAGCCTGGATTAACCAAACTGCCTTCTTGGCAGTTTCGCATACAACTTGAGCTGTATTTTCCCAGTCACAGACCAGTTATTCAAAACACTGAATTGCAAAACAGAAAATTACTCTTAAGGAGGTCGTGAATAAATTAAAGGTTCAACAACATCACAATTTATTATGTTAACTAAAACGAAATTAAGTTAAAATTAAGTTATTTTCAATTTCAAATGATTTTCTATGAAGTTTAAGTCAGGAAGTTGGAATTTTGAGATAACTGACTCAATTATTAAATTAATATTTTGAGATGTTAACTTAGGAATGGAAAACATAATTTTTTTTCAGTGGTTGAAACAAGTAACCATACTGACCTCCTGGTAACCATAAATTGATAGGAAGGGGTGTTGGTAAGTGGTTACTGAAGGTTTCTGACAGTTACTAGGTGAAAATGGTAAAAACAAACTGAGACACAAACTGGAATTAGATGCCATTTGCGTTCAAAGTGAAAATTTCACCTCTTGAAGCACACTGATTGGACCAAGGCATAACTGTTACCTTGATGGTGAACTTTTGCAGCCTTTTGCAATTATTTAAGTCTCACTTTCTCAAGTTTCACTACCACTGATGACAAGTGTTTACAGACAAGTTGTCTTCTTCCATGAAAAGTACAGGCCACAGTAGCATGTGCTAGCGACCAAAGCAATAACAAGTGGTGCAGCGCTGAGTGGCAACCACTTTCACCCAGCATTCCCCAGCCTTCTTTCTTTCTTTTCTGTAGATGTTCACAACCATCCAACAGATATACCTGCCTACACATACACACACACAAACACTCACTCTAACAGCCATCAGAGGCTCCATTACAGCAGTATGGGAACCATCTGTTGGTTTGGAATTGAATCTTGCTCAATTAGCATCTAATTTACATATGATTAGCATGTCATTAATGGAGCATTATGCAGAGTAATATGATTGCTAAACGAGTTTTGCTTCCCCCGCAGAGTAAAAACCTCTGTTCTGCTAATCGGTGCTGCTTCCCTCTCCCTCTGGTCAAGGGAGGAGAGTGTGTGTGTATATCTCTGTGCACTGTGTGTGATCAAATAGTGGGTGTGAAAGTCTCGTAATACATGCATGCCTGCTGGCTAACTTTTGACTCCGTGTGTGTGTGTGTGTGTGTGTGTGTGTGTGTGTGTGTGTGTGTGTGTGTG
>NW_024582544.1:143796-204091 GCF_018398535.1 Haplochromis burtoni
GTGTGTGCGTGTGTGGACTAGATACTACTAATGTTGTGGGGACTTGAAGGGACTTATCTTTCTTATAGGGACAAAAAGAAACGTGAAGAAACACTTTATAGTAAGAATAACATTTTAGTTAATGGTAATGTAAGGTTTTGAGTGCAGATTAGACAAGTGCTAGTTATGATTCCTTGTCTACAGGAAAATGAATGTTGTTCCTCTTCAGTCATGGGTAAACAACTGCATGGAGGCTGAAAATGAGTTTCATGTGCTACATCAAACTGGTATCTGTCTTACTGATCACCGTTAGCATCTTCAAAATACCATGCTAACTCTAAACCGGTAAAAACAACAAGATTCCCTCAGATCATATTTCTCCATGTTAGTAGAATTTTTTCTAATTCGGCCTTCAGATAAAAATAATGCATCGGTCTGATGGGGAACTGTTTTAATATGAGATTCTGTCTGTGACGCTTTTTTGCAGCCTTTATATGCAGTGCTATTAGTTCCCTCAATCAGTAATTGCACAAGTGATTGTTCTTTCTTTTTTTTTCACGTTCAGTGAAAGCTACCTAAGCCCCCCTTATGAAAACTAATGACAGTGCTTAGATGGAATTTGCATGTATCTTACCCTGGAGATGCTTTTAGAAAACAGCATCTCAGCCTGTAAGAACTGTTGCTTGGTACCATTATTCTGTATTTTCTGCAGTCAGTAAATCACCTGAAAAAAGAAGCATTCTCCCAAACCATCTCTCACTATTTCGTGCCATGGTCACAAGGTTTAGTTAGGTTTCCAAGTTTTAGAATCTTGTTTTATGAACAGATTTAGTTCATTTCTTTAGTTTTTGTTTAAATTCTGTTTCTTTATTTTAGCCACCTCAGTGTTTCCTGGTCTATGTTCCATTGTCTCTGTTCACTGTTTCTTTTCTTGTTGTTTCCTGTTTTACTTTGCTAGTTTCCTTTGGTGTCTTGTTTTACTTTTTCCTTCAATCTGATTATCTCAATTGTTTATACTTGTTGTTATTTACTTTTCTTTCCTGATTTGTCAGATGGCTGGTTTATGTTCATCTATTGCTGCCCAGCCATACTTTCTGTTAACCATTGCTTCATGTGACTGTGTGACTTTATGTGCACCTCACATACTTTTGAATCATTAAGTCTGTGGGTTTCTGCACAGGGATCTGCTTCTGAAGTTCCTGATATGTATTCTGTCTATTTCTAATCTATGTGCACTTTTTGGTGTGGTCAAAATAGATAAAGATGAATTTGTTTCCAGAAACTTTATGTAAGACTGAGTCAAAGTAATCCACAATATGTTTTTAAAAGGCAGTTCTATGGTGGAGGAATATAATTTCAACCACTATATTCTTTATATGAGATTTACTTAGAATAAGAACATTTGAAAGACATATCTAGACTCAGATAAACAAGAATTTGTTCTGATTTTACTGCTCAGTCAACATTTAGTATTATACCAGAATCTGACTCTACATCATGAAATTAAGCAGGAAAGGATTTCCTAACCTACCATCTAACATCCTGCAGTCAGTGTCCCCTGCTCCAGCTGTTCAAGGTCTCATTTTAGATGGTGAAATTCTTCAGGAAACATTTTCCAAAATGGCTAAATTAAGTCTCGGTTGTAGCCATAATTGTACTGACCTTAGTGAAATGGAAAACACTTTAGGAAATTAAAAAGAAACTTCAGTAACAATTTTGTGTGTGTAAGAATCAAATCAAAAATCAAACAGTCAAGTTTTGAACGAAGTCCAGACTTCAGTATAATTGACTGACAAGGATTTGTATGGCTAAGTAAGACATATCCCCGCATTATTCCATGGCTAGGTAGATAAAATGAACTTGAAATAAATTACTTGATAGCTGTTCATTAGCATTCACAATATGTTATCCAGTGTAAATACAGAGCATTTGCAACAAGGTGCAAACCACTGGTTTAGTACAGGAAGGCCAGATTAGAATTAGTATTATTACTAAGTATTAAGATAATTCTTAGGATCTTGAATTAGGTTTTGTTTTTTCTGAAAATTTGAGTCTATGGATCAAAATGTCAATAACTCTTTTAACAATAACAGTTAATACAATATTTATGTCAATCCCTCTGAATTAAATCTTGTTTGTTTTTAAATTGACTGCGGTGACGTTCAGAGACAAATTGAACTTACAGACCTAACTGTAATAGCTCCTTATTGGGAGCCGTGGTTTGTTTGTTTTTTCTTCTTCTTCTTTCTTTCACCCTCACTCTCTTGCTCTCACTTTTTTTCCGCTTAACGCCGCACGTGATTGGTCAATATGTGTTTGTGCCTTTTGTTTACGCTGAGCAGGGAGGGGAGGGGCGGTAGTTACACTTACAGCAGCAGTAGCACACGAACAGAGCAGGAGGTAGAGAGAGAAATAGAGCAACAACAAGAGACAACATTGACACATTAGAAAGCTATAGTAAAGAAAATGAGTGACACCAATAAGCAAAATCTGGAACCATTTCAATTTTATTCACAATACAAAGGCAGAGTGTAGAGTCTGCCAGAAAAGAATACAGACAACCTGCACAGGCACCTGAGAACTGTCCACCCATCAGTGCAATGGGAAGATTAAACACAGTTGAGTGTGATATTAATGAAGGTGCCAGTGTGTCTACTGCAAGTGTTGCTGCTGCAGTATCTACAGCATCATGCAGTATACCACCACAACCACCTAAACCCAACCCAGAGCTCTATGAGACAGTTTTTGTGGGAAGATGAATTGTAGTTGTTTTTTTTATTTTATAATTTTTTTTTTTACATTTTATGTGGAGTGAATAAATAAAAGCAGATTTATATAATAAACATATGTAAATAAGAAACACTGTTTTTTTTTACATTAGTAATTCATTTTGTGCATAATTTTATATTGTTGTTGATAATGAATTAATTAAAGAAACAAAACAACCTGAAGAAAGAGCCAACTCTTTTTAGTGAGCCGAGCCTAAAGAGCCGGTTCTGTAAAAACAGCTGGAATTCCCATCACTGGTATCTACTGAGTGCCAGGATGAGCTGGCTTAGAGAAAGAAAAAAAACACACATTAATCATCTACTTTCTCCATCATCTCCTCTAACAAATGTCTCTCCATCATCCGTTATATATTACTTCTGTTTGCTTCCTGTCTCTCAGTGAATGTATTTCAGTTTGATTTATTGGTTCATGGCTCTTAAATCATCTGACCTTTTTGTCAATTGCAATGGCCTGCTGTTTGTGTCTTTCATCTGTCTGTCTGACTTGGTCCTATCTATTATTCAATCATCCATCTGTTGTTTTGCTTGGTCTGATGCTGTTTATCAGTCCCTCTTGCCTGTCAGTATTTTATGTTTCTGTCTTTTCCCTTCATAAATCTTTTCTTCCTCCATTTTGCTAATTCCCTCACTGACTTTCTTTGTTTAACTTTCAGTTTTTTGTAGTTAAAATTTTCTCAGTTCACCAAAGTGAAAACACATTTCACCTGCCCATAGTTTTGGTTAGACTTGTTGAAGTTTAATTTCAAGCAGCTGTGCTTTGATTTACATTCATACATATTAATACACCATGTAGATACTTCACAAAATAGAGTTCCGAATTAATAAACCGATTAGTTTGGATATAATAATCTATGGCTGCGCACACACACAGGTATTTTTCTGCCCCTGAAGAGTGTAAGTAAGTAAATGTTTCTGTTTGTTTGTCTGCCTGCCTGCCTATCTGTTTGCTAGCAGTCTAGTATACAGTTTTTAAGATATCATTTTCAAATTTTGTGTGATGCTAGATACTGATGTTACGACCCCCTCTGCTAGGCGTCAGGGAGGGAGTAACATACACGAGCCCCCCAACACAAAACTGAGTAAAGCAAAAGGTTTTAATTACAAACTTTAAACAGAAAACCGACAGGGCTGTGCAACAGACCACTGGGCAGACAATTATTACATAAAGAAAGAACAGTCACGAGTAAAAGTTAAAGGGTAACTAAGGCAGGCTGGCCGCACACAAAATAAAAGCTAGGGTTTTAACTAAGGCAAGCCAGCTTCACAAAATCCTACTCACAGCCAGCTAGCAGCTCAAAACTCTAATCAGGCTAAGTTTAAAGCATGCACCAAGGTTCGACAAAGTTCAGCAATATGAATAAGTTCAACAAAGATCGACGAGGGAGGCACGAAGGGCAAACTGCATGTTCAGTCCTAAGCAGCAGCCACTGAGTGAAGGACCTCCAGCCTTTTGTAGCCACAGGTGGGTACGATCAGCCACTGATTGCCTCTTGGAGCATCATGGGATCCCGGGGCAGCCAATCGTCCATGTGGTCTGGCACACTTCATTCTGCATAAGAGAGGGTTGGCACGGGTCTCCCAGTAACCAATCACACACGAGTCCTGGAACACATTGATTTACCTAGAGGAAGGCGGGGCCACCTGAGGCCGGAGGCCGTAACACTGACAATAGTTCGAGATGATTTATTTTTGGTGAAAAAGTCACTCCAAAATTTATATATTCCACATTTTGATGGATCTTCTCAGCCTTCATAAGAATATGCTAGGCCTTGGGGAAAACGAGTACCTAGGTTGGGTAAACATTTGTCCCTTACCTTTATTATTAGTGCCCAAAGTCAAAGCTGACCTTAAAAAAATTTCAAGAAATTGCATCAAATATATGTGTACAATCATCAATCAATCAATCAATCAATCAATCAATCAATCTTTATTTATAAAGCATTTTCATACAAAAATGTAGCACAAAGTGCTTTGCATGGTTAAAAGCAGCCCACCCCACCCCCAACTCACTCCCAACTTGTGCTGCGTACAGCATGAGCCAGAGTGAGGAAAACTAAACCCCCCCCCAGAGCCGCTGCACCGGGAGCCGGTCACAGACCGCAGCCACCAGGCTGGGCACACAGCAGGAGGGAGGCAAAGAAGCCCCCCAGCCAGGCTGAGAAGACCGAGCAGAGCCCCAGCAGCCACGGTCGATCACAGCCCCGGTGCAGAGAGCCCCCTCCGAGGACACACTGGAGATATGACCCAATAAGAATAGATACAGGATAAAAAGATAAAATAAATAAGAATGGGATACAATATAAATATAAATAGTGTAAGAAGTTAAAAAAAAGAAGAAGAAGAATAAAATCAATAAATATTGGGTAAAACCTAAATTAATAATGTAAATAGAATAACAGGATATAATAACTAAGCATAAAATAAATAAACGTTAGGTAAAAGCTAAATTAAAAAGGTGGGTATTGAGCCTGTTCTTAAAAACATGTACGTTCTCTGCAGCCCTGAGCTCCTCCAGCAGGTTGTTCCACAGACGAGGACCATACCACTGAAATATGTATCATATGAAAGGACATGGAGATAGTGGTGCAGCACACTTTTTTTTCAATATGACACCCTACAACCAAAGCTCTTGCCCTTCGGGGGGAGCTATGCTCTCCTTTTATGTCACATTGGGTGTAATTCCTCTGTTGTTTTGTCCTTTGTTCCTGATGTCCTTAGTTTTCCTTTTATTAAGGTTAGGTCTGTTTTGTATTCTATCCCAATCATCTATCATCCTTTGTTTGTGTTCCCATGTCTTGTCAAGTTTTTGTCTTTCTGTGGTTTTGTGTTTAGTTACTTCCTGTTTTATTTTCTTTAGCTTGAGCTTGCAATGAAAGTGACTGGACTTCTTAAAGTTTTGTGAAGATATTTCACCTTTCATCTGAGTGGCTTCTGAAACCTGGAATACCCGGGGTTCTCCAACATTTGGTTTTAGAACTGAAGAATCCTCTTGGATAAGAAGTGAAACATTTTCACAAAACTGAAAGAAGTTTACTCACTTTCTTTCAAAGCTCCTTAGAATACCATAACCTGGATGACTGAGAACCTACACAGACATATCTTCCCTTGTTTAGTTTTCCCCTAAGAGTCTTAGCTCACCTGTTTCCACTCCCCTCATTATCTTCGGAGTATTTATTGTCTGCATCACCCTTTGTTCAATGTCACATCCTCCTCCTGTGCTCCATGCTCCATGTTTCACAAGATTTCCAGTGTGTTCCACTTCCAATCCTGAGTTCTGTATTTGGACCTACAACCTGCTTGCTACCCAGCAGACATCATCTTGGAGGAGCAGTTTCCTTGCTTCAAGAGTGAGATGATTATCTGTTTCTGGCCTGGCCTCTGGCACTAGACCTTTCGCTGTGACCGAGGTGCTCTCTCGAACTGCTGCACCTCCTCTGTCTAGCCCCATGCCATCGCCCAGAACTATCTCCTTATATTGATCTCTTGTGGTTCCTGTTTTTGTTCAGTATTTCACTAATGAAATATTGTTTACTGAAACTAATGTTTAACCAAAGTTTAGTAATTGATTAGTTGCTGGGAGGGGATAAGAAAAATAATTGTCTTGACAGGCTAGTGGTGTTGCACATAAACATCTCATAACTTTGCATTTTAATTCATTAGGAATGTTTCTTTGTTTTAAGCACTTTTAAAGTGTTGTTCTTAAAAACATTTGAATTTGAGGTTTTAACAAAATCAAAATTATTGTTAGTAAAATAATCTGTAAAAGGCCATTACTAAAAATGTTGTCTTGTTGTTTTATATGGTTATAATTGGCTATTCATAGCACTTGACTGAGGTTAACAAAACACCATTGGCTGGTTAAATAGTTGACTAAACTCAAACAAAAGACTCAGTATGTGAGCTGCGGTCTGACAGTTTTTCCCTTTGTAGTTTCTCAACTATTCACCCCAACACTTCCTAATAACCCAGCATATAAATGTAACTTCAACAACAAAAAAATAAAAACAATGATTACTTTTAATAATTATTAACCCTTTAAGAGCTACCATAGAACCAAGTCCGCCAGAGCTTATATTATATTTTTACATGCTGTGGAGCCATTTTTGGGAGCATTTCAAGTTGCTATACATCAATACAACCATTATAGCCCAAATTTTAATAATATGTCTGCATTAAGTGCATAGTAATTACATAAATTGCAAAAAAGTGCAATAAACTACAAAAAAATTGAAAATCGTTTTTGTTTTTAACATATATTTCTAGTTAGAGAAATTTAAGAGGCTTATCCCTCAAAACTGTAAATACAAAAAAGTTGCACAAACTAGTTTCCCACCAAAGGAAATTTATTTTAAGTGTCTTCATAGTTTTATTTTTGAGATACACCAATTTTCATATACTGCAGGAAAAACGAAAAAATATATTATAGTGCAAATTTGCAAAATAACAGCATATGCATCAAAATAAAATATTTCCAGCAGTGCAATATGAGTCCTCAGCATCCCAGAAACGACACAGAAAGTCATAAAGTCAAACATAACTTTTAAAAACACAAGTATAGGCTCATAAGGCCACGATGGTAAAAAACTACATTTCCGCAAAATGACGTCACTTCCGGTTTTGGGCAGATCATGCGGTCATGTGATAGTTCACGCTGATGGACGTAGGAAGTCTTACGAACAGCTGATCGGATCGGCAAAGCGTGTTTCTGGAATATTATTTTTTTGTTGCTGCAAGCGCTTTTTATGCAGTTTTTGCAAAGCTGTATGTGGAAGGAAACTGTGACCTAGGACAAGCTGATGGCATCAGATGTAAGTACAACTCCTCCGGTTTCATATGCAAAAAAAATTATTGCGCTAGCTTACGTGGTTGCAGTGCTACCGGGATTTAAAAATAGTTATGCAAAATGGAGCGTGTCCGCTCCGACCAGCTCTAAAGGGTTAAATGTACAGCACCTTGGTCAACAGTGGTTGTTTTAAATGTGCTATATAAATAAATTTGACTTTGACTATTATTGTACTGTGTAATTTTACATCAGCCCAGTCCTCCAACCACAACAGCAGATGTATATACTCTTGCATATACAGTAAGAGCATATACTCCTTTTATCCAGGTAGGTTTCCCAGCATCAAAACACTACACCGCTGCTTTGCCTCTCTATCAGCTATCCCAGTAGGTCCAGTCCAACCATTTTTGCTCTGCTTCTCCCAGGAGCAGAGGTTTCGTTCATCCCAACACATCTTCTCCGTGGAATCTAACATCCCTCTATCCCTGTGCAGGGCTGATGGACAGAGAAGAAAAAGGAGGAAAAGAGAGTTGAACGGGAAAATCACTTCCAGTGAGTGGATTGGTGGTTTTAACATTTCCAATAAGTTATCAATGAATTGGGTGTGTGCTAATGTTATTTAGTGTCATATACACACACGAGGCAGACTGTGCTTTTAAAAGTTTTATGGCATGTAATGGACTGACGGTTGAGACTGTGTTTTTAAGCAGAGCTGTACATGAGGGGATTTGTATATGCATTAGGTTTATGTCAGGAAACAAAGATTATATTTCATTTTTCCATATTTATAATGCACTTTTTTAGGTTTTATTGGTCATTCATTCATCAGTTTACAATAAACTGTTTGCAGCATCTATACTGTATTCATACTGAACTGAAAGTAGGCACTTTAACATGTACAGAAATTCTGAATAGTGACTAATTTGTATTTTGTGGCCAATTTGCAAAAGGGAAGTGACTTTGAAGATCGTTAGAGCACACAGGTATAGCAGAAGCTTCAGTCACAACCATCCAAGAAATGTTAGTGCAGAATATGAACCTACTGAGTCAACAATAACATCCAACAGCAATAACAGTGAGGGATATTTTATTATAGATATTATAGTAAACCAGCCAGCAGTCTGCCACCTACTGGCAGGCGGCTCTTTCCAGCATTGCCTAACATTAAATGGGAAGATTAAAGGTATTTCAGTCAGTAGTCCGACAATTCACACAGCAGTGAAAAAAAAGTGCACCAGTTATTTTGGTTTATTATGAAAATAGATTAAATTAATTTATATTAGGGCAATTGTAATACATTTTCCTTACAGTTGTGAAAAACATAATGAGCACTCAACATTATATTTACATCAATGCTTTTAAGCAAAAGAGAAAGCTGAGAAACTAAGGTATGATTCATTCAAGCATTATAATATAGAATACTATCCAAATATATCCTAAAACATCAGCCAGTATTACTTTATTATTACAATTGAAATTCTAATATGTGAATATTACTAATTAATATTGTAAGTAATAGTAATTAACATTACTCTAGTTTGGTAATTAAGTGATGATAATAACTTAGAAATAATCACATTATTACGTCCAACCAATTTGGAAACAGTGGGAAGGAAAAACTCCCTTTTAACAGGAAGAAACCTCCAGCAGAACCAGGCTCAAGGAGAGGCACCATTTGCCATGACTGGTTGGGGTGAGGAGAGGAAGACAGAACAAAAACACACTGTGAAAGAGAGCCAGAGATGAATAATAACTAATGAATACATGCAGAGTAGTGTATAAACACATAGTGAGTGAAGCAGGCAAGTGAAGAAGAAACACTTAGTGCATCATGGGAAACCTTTAACAGCCTAGACCTATTGCAGTGTAACTAAGGGAAGATTCAGGATCTGGAGGATCCAGCCCTAACCATGCAGTATAATTAGTCGGTGTATGCTTTATCTTGAGTTAATGCATTTTTTTATCCAATAAAAAAAAATTGGAAAAATAATGAAGCAGAAGTTAAACACCAGATTAAGTCAAAACGGGGAAAAGTATAAGGCAATGGAGCAGTTCTGGGAACCAGGCTGGAGGTCAGTGTCAAAACCTAGACTGATTCAGGAGAACAGCCTGGAAAAACAGCAGAAGAGGCAAAACAGATCAGCGGGCCAGCCAGAGGACTGGGAGTGGAAACGGAGCAGTTCAGGTGGCTGGCTTTGTTTCTTGTGGAGGAGATGGAGCTCCTGGCGAAGGATTAGCAGGAAGCCAGTGTCGACAAGGACTCAACCAACAAGGAGACAGAATTTCTCCAGAGGCTTGGCTGGCGGCCGGTATTTTAATAGAAGACAAGAGCCTTCAGGGTGCTAGGCTGCCAGAGGAGACGAGGCACTCTTGGATGGGATGGAATCAGGTGACTGTGGCAGGACACTCAGAAACAGAATCTACTGAAGAATCTGGTGGCTCAGGCAGAGCAGCAGTCACTGGTGGGGACCCGATAGCAGGCCCTGGTTAGATACGGATGTAAAAGCAGGCTATGGCTGGGCCCTGCTTTGGCAGACGTGGGCAGAGTAACTGGTACTGGGGAATGGTAAGTTATCTGAAAAACCTCATCCACAGAAACCTTATGTGGAATGTGCAACACATTTTTCTGCAGGTCATATCTGCTATCCTTCTCTGGTTGTCAGTATCTGCATCAAAGCTACTTTATCTCCTTCATTCATTATTTACTTGTGTACCAGACTCAATCTGAGCTGTGTTTTGATGTCATGTGGGTCCTTTTTTCCAATTCTCTTTTGTCTTTGTAGACTTATTTTCCTCCATTCTTCTGTGCAGAGATATTTTTGCCCGTAAGGACCATCTCTTACCCAAGAGTGTGTATTTCTATTTTTTTCGTTTTTCTTGATTTTTTTTTAATCTAGTGGGTTTGTAAATAAAGCAACCCAAAAGTACACTTTACCAAAATGACACTGTAAATCTCATGTCTCTATGTCCTCAGCTGACTCTACATTATGCCAGTAGTTTACCATACACTATTGCATAAATTATGCCCAGCATGTCTCCAAAAAGTTGATTCTGTTCATCTGGACGTAGCATTTTGTGGGAGAAACGTTTTGTCACTCATCCAAGTGACTTCTTCAGTCTCACTGACTGCAGGTTTCCCCAATCTTATAAGCAGTACATTTGCATAATGACTGAAACTAGCACCACTGAAGGAACAATTGGCTGGGAGGTCAGTTCCTTAATCTTAATTATGCAAATTCTCATGACCATTGATCAACAACCACTGACCAAAACCCACTGATCAAAGACCACTGATCAATGGCCATGAGTACCAAGATATGCCCAGCATGCATACTTGCTATTTTGGTATTCACAGTAGACTAAGTTTTTTTGGGTTTTTTTGTCTTCAGGTGGAATTTGAAAAAGTATCTGTAGGAAGACAGCTTATATGTGAGGTCATTCATAGAAATCTCACCAGCATGATATAGATTCAAGAGACTCTTGCAATGTGGTCAGAGGTACAAAGTGCACATTTGTAGATGTTCAGTGTTCCGATGTTCATTGTATGACCACAGATATTGATCACACATTGTTAATGAGGCTCTACAGTTCCAGTTCTAAAGAATTCAAGCCCAGTAGAAATGTAATTTTCTGAGGAAAGCTTTTATAAACCTCATTTTGGGGTAAATTTATTAAACACTTTCTGTTGTTTTGTTTGGTTTACTTATTTGCAATTTTACATCCCCGTGCCCACTGAAATTAAAATTATGGAAAACTCACTTTTATTTATAACTAGATTGTAAAAATAACTGCAAGAAATGTCAGGAGGGCATAGCTGAGAGGGCTGGAGTGACAAAACATGCTTCTAGAGGGATTCTAGGAATATAAACATTATCATACTCTACCTCTCTCTGGCTGGGGGATCTTGCTGAAGGACCCTCAGAGGACTCAGTCTTAACCTGAAGGAGCTCACATCAAAGACAGACCTGATTGGCAACAAACAGCTTTGATCACATGCTTCATCCTATCCCAGATGATGCCAGCTGCTACCTGTGTGTGTGTGTGTGTGTGTGTGTGTGTGTGTCAGGGCTTTGGCTACCCTGTGTAGAGTCTAAAATTTCAACCCATGATGTCTGCGTGATTCAGGGGTGTGGTTTGTGGCACCAAAGGGGAGACTGTAAATACTGTAAATTAAGAACACGTTGCCACTAAGAAAAACCTACATTACATTGTTGCCTACATAGAGGGAGACTTTGCCCACACATCTAAACAGGAAAATGACCACAGTCAGGGGTTAAAGTGGCAGTGAGCAGGTGGAGGAAGCCCTAATATTGGTTGTAGAGTCTTAGCTTCAGAAAAAGAATCACAACTTAATATAGTTTCTATTGTGAGACCCTTTAGGTTTTGTTTGTGTGCAGGCTGTGATGCTGCTGCTCTGGGTTTTTTTGCTCTTTGTAGATTTACACAACTGATCTCACTTTTATGAGCTCTGCTGGCCGATTTCCATCCACTTCACTGACAGTATACTACTTATGTCAGAGATATCAAACACATTTTACATTGTGGGCCCAGTTTTGATCTCATATGAGCCAGACCAGTGAAACTGCCATTATGGTCAATGTGCGGATGTTTAATGTAATCCCTGTGATAGCGAAATATGTAAAAGTGCTAATTCAACAGTATGTCTCACTTTCCTAGTGAATGTAAAATTACATAAATCTATAAACTAATTACTTTGGTGTAGTATGAATGACCACATGGGAAGTCATAAGTAAGAAAAGCTGTAAAGCTTATGAAAAAACAATTAAAAAATCCAAACTTTCTGTTTCCTTCACATTTTCCAAAGCCACCCAGTGGGCTGGATTAGTGTTGGCGTCTGCAAGGCCGATTTTGAGCCCGATGTTTGACAGCCCTGGTTAATACTGTCAATATTGGTATGAAGGTGGAATTTATTGAAGGAATCTAAGCATCAACAGCTAAAATTCATATTAACTAATTACAAACCAAATACACCAGAAATAGTTTCTCATAACAGTATATTAGAATAACATTGGTTATGTTTATGTACTCTATTAGTTCGTTGTGTCCCTCTTCATTTGAGTCTAACCCAGTGCCCTTGTGAGGAGGGTAGGATAGTAAGGTGACAGTGAACAAAGAGCGAATTAGACACAGTGAGAGCTAAAGTGCAGAGCAGCAGAAGTGAAAATGACTCAGAATGAATAAATGTTAAAGTTCAACACTTCCCCTGAGCAAGATACTGACAGAATTCACTTTGTATTGACCTCTAATTTGTGCAGGTGTGTGTCCTTTCCTGATGTCAGAGCACATGTGCCTATGGTGTACACACTTGTGCAAGTATGTCCTTTAATCTCTGCATGTCTGTGTGTATTTCTTATGTCGGTCCATGTATCTGCATTTCTCTGTCCCACTGAGTGTGTGTGTCTGTGTGTGTGCGCATGTGTCTGTGCATCTGTGTGCTCCCCCTCTGGGACTTAATAAGCCTCTGTGTGATAAGTGTGGCTCTCTGCCCAGAGGAACAGGTTCCACTGCTGAACTTGCATCCGCGAACGTTTTGGTGTCTGACTGAAATAAAATGCCAAGCAGAGCCGGACACTCTACTCCAACTCGCAACGTACAGATAAAGCCCTGTAACTGCCTCACAGAGTTACACCACAGCTTCTTGAAGATAGTCAAATGTCAGAGCAGATAACCACCTGTTGATGCATTTTGGTGACCAAATTATAAGACTGTTGGCACTGAGGACGACACACAGAGAGAGAGAATAGCAGGAGTGAGTGGCAAGAGGAAATGTAAATGTTTCATTAACCTACATCTAAATCATTGATGGCTATAAAAAAAAAAGGAATTGCAATTATATATAAAATATTGGCGATTTAAATCCAGCAGTATAGAGATAGAAGCTCAGACTTATTGTAAAATGTATAGGACAGAGTCCAGTTCATCACGTAAGTCATAGTTAATTTCAACATTTTACATTATGTAAAAGAATCCAATACAGTTACTCAACCAAATAGTTTTCTTTAACAATAATGACACGTTTTAGGAAGCATTTTGAAGTTTTAGAAGTGGAAAGTTTTAGACTGGAAGTTTAGTCAAGAAGACAGTGCAAAAAAAAAAATGCTGTAAGTGGCATTGCAGTGATTTGGTATTGCACTGCTGGACTCTCCAGTCGGCAGCCATGTTGGTGACACCTTAAAGCTGTGATTTTTGACTAATGTACTAGGAAAGGATCAAAGGACATATTTAAATAGAAAGACATAACTTTATTTTCAATAGTTACCGCTGATTAAAAAATTAAAACTTCAGATGTTGGATGACTTTGCCCGAACTTAATCCTTTCTCCTGCACATTACCTCCTACCACATGCATAAAGTTACAACAACATTACGCATCACTGAGTCAGTCTAGAATGGCTACTTCACCAGCACACTTGACTCTTCCCACCAGAGCATTTTAACAAATTGCATGCAAAAATTTAGATTATTGCTTGAGTAAGTCAAGAAAGTTCAAAGTATACTTACCTACATCTTTACCTTCTACCATATGTGTGTGGACATATCTGCCAACATACAGTTGAAATCTGTCCTTATTGGCTTATATAGTAGGTGAGGGAAATGTTTGGCATCTTTGGTAGAATTTTCCCATAGTTTTGTTGTTAACATACTTTGAGAGGCCGTCTTTGATGGGTGGACAAAGGTAGTGCGTTGTGAGGTAGCATAACGTAAGCAGCAAGGAAGGTGATAAGTAAACAGCATCAGCAGACTATTTAAGTTTCTTTTACGTATACTTTATTTCTGGCATCTCCATTCTACCATAAAACAATCCACCTGGTTGGCAAAAATCCCACTTGCTTTATACAGGACTTTACCCTCACCTGAACCTCGTTAGTCTCTACCATTGAAACAAATAGGTCAGACCAAACAATACAATTCTAAACAAAGAACAGCAATAAGCTTATGCATGAAATTGACAAACTCATTTACTCAGCTAAATGGTTTGAAAAGTAAAACACTGCATACAATAATACAATACAACTCAAAAGGCTACTATAAAGAAACTAAACAATGCTATACAAAATGAAAAACCTTCATTTGGTTACACCCAGTGATGCAATGGTTAAGGGACAAATGGTAAATGAGTTCATGCCTAACCACTTTGTCACAGGCGTGAACAGCTAATAATGGACTATAGGGTGACTTTTACTAAAATATACTAAATCTTTCTCTTGATTGTGCTTCTACAGCACATCTTAATAAATCAGACATTTTGTGCTGCTGTTCTTGAAGTTAACTTCCACTCCTCTAACTGTTCCATAAAACTGACAGCTCCACCTTTTAAAATAAGTGAAAGATTTGAGAGGGGCAGAAGAAAAAAAGTACAAAGTAATGGGATCAAGCTAAAAAAAAATCAAGCAATCCTCAGTGTATTTTCAATTGGGACTGTATGATAAATGTCTACATCAAATGTCACTCTACCCCTTCTGGTAAGTAAACTGACCTGGCAAGTAAAGTTTTTCAAAATTTACAAAGATGTTACTGTAAATTTGTTGTGGCTAATTTGTTTGTCCAAACTTCTGCAAAGCATTTTGTGAATATCAAGAATATTAGTGAGATTGTTTAGGTATTGTGCTTCACAATGGGGTAAAAACAAAGTTCACTAAAGAGTATAGAGTACTAATATAGGAATGCTTGATCCTCTGTTCTATGCAGTACAACAGATGAAGGATAAGCTCATTAAGGGAAACCTGCTGAGGGTAACACTGTATAAACACAACAACCATGCTCGTCTTTCTCTTTGAAGAAGTTCCCTCCTTTTTGTCTGATCACAGAGCTGGTAAAGAGTCTGAAGGAGACAGCGGATCTTCTGGGCTGAGACTGTTGGAGGCAGATCACTGCCTAATTCCTGCAGAGGTGTACATGGTGCAATGTGAAAGTGGAGTACAGGGATGTATGACTTCAAGGGAGAAGGTCAAGTGAGTTGAAGGAGTGAGAAGCCATTCTGAGTTTCAGATGAAAAGAGAGCTGAAAATCTATGCTTCATGCTTTGTACTCAACAGCAGGGTTCCACTTGTGGGAGTAATTAGCACCGCAGCCTTTCTTTTGAAGTGAGCTCGAAGAAACAGTCGGGCAGAGAACTGCAGCTTGTGAGGGCAGCATAGTGACAGAGATATTCACTGCATAAAAAAGATTGTGGAGCAGGAGGTGGCAGTTAGTTCAATGCCATCAAATAATTTGACATAAAGGAATTCAAAAAGAAACATCATATGGATTTTATGCAGCAATTAGAGGGGCAAAGTAGAGTCTGAGAAACTACAATCAAGAGTCCCTGTTCTTTTCCCTGAAGAAAAAACCCCACAATAAAACAACAACTTTATTTCATTTTGATGATGATTCAACTTAACAGTTTGAGTCAAGTTAAACATATGAAAATGGTCATGGATGTCAGAATATCTCAGTACTTCTTTTCCCGCTTTTGATTTAATAAAACCAGTATGAGTCTGTATTCACTTTATTCAAATCTGATGACCCATGTTTTGATCTGTCAATGTTCCAAAGTCGTCTGTAAAGGTTCAGGGAACCAGGTAATTGTGGATGAAAGTCCTCGACTGTCAGACTTCTTTGGTTGTCAAATAACATTAAGAAAACCTTTGATCTATGTATCATTCCACTGCAGAGTGACTCATACCTACAAATATGTAGACCAGAAGATATGGGAGAGAGCTATGCAGAATGTCTGCTGTGTTTCTTAGGTAATTTGTTGCAGATGTCACTGTTTAGACAAGGCAAAACGACTAAAGATATACACGACCTATTGCGACTAGTTGAACCTTAACCTTAAAACAAAGACAGCAGCTGACATGTTCCTTGAATGTGTATTAAATCAGTATAAATCAGTGTTATTTGAAACTAGTTGGTACCTATAATACCTTCCATCTTGGGTGACCAGGGGTCCCACTTTAAGCATGGCTGAATTTTTAAGCCTTGTCCTTCATCCCACATATTGAGACACCATCACTCATTTGTATTGATTCTAGTTTTCGCTGCTGGAAGGGCACTTTTCAAAATTCTAACTTTGTAAAGAAAGCTGGAGAGGTGTCATCAGGGGGACACCTGCAGGTTAACCTTTCACTTTTGTCGTCCCTCAGTGCAAACGTTACACCCAGCAGGGAAAATTGTGGGTCATCCAAGGGTTACAAGACTGAGAATCACCTTTCACCAACTTCACCCTGTTATAAGTAACTTCACAGAGAGCTTCTAGAAATTTCAGTGTTTTTTATTTTCAACTTCACATATAGGACAATACAACATGAAGTAGTACATTACCTTTGAGTCAAATGAGAAATTACAGTCACCAACCTATTTTTTCAGGGAGTTTAAGTCATGTTTGTGTAACCTGTGAATATCAGGACACATGAACAATTGTGAAAACAAAACGTGGTGGTCTTCAGTGATTGGTTTGGAAAACTTAAATCCTTTCCCTACCTAATGTTGTCATAACAACATACATGGTTTACTGGTCCTTTAAGATTGGATTGGCATAAAAACCATCCGTTATTTTAAGATTACATTCAACATTATTTTATTACCAACCCTTCATTTCAAACTCATTGGGAATTTCTTTTGCTTTATTTCAAAGTACCAGACATGTAAATAAACATTCAACTGATTCTTTTAGTCCAGACTTTTCTTTCATAATAACACATAGTGGGAGATATCTGACATAAACGTTCACTGATAGTATATGAAGACAGACATTTGTCACAATCTTAGATTAAAATTAAATAAAATAACTTTTTTAAAGTAGCTTAAAGATATTTTTTAATTTTATTTTTAGGCTGTTGAATGGAAAATCCTTTACCTCACTTCTGTTTATCTCAACTACAGCTTCATTTTTTTTTTGCTCAACAAAGCTGGCTTTTAAAAATCTGAGAACTTTGAATAACATAACAAATGTCACTGCCATTTTTCTATAGTCCTTGAGCAACAACTACTATGTCGTTTACGTATTTGTTTACCATGTTATACTCACTGTTTTTAGGATACATACCCACATTAACAGGCACTCTGGCAAGGTGAAAATCCTATTCTAGACTAAATTGGACAGAGACTGGGGCAGCATCCAGGTCTGGAGGTGGTCTCTGGTGGGGGAATTTAGGGGATATGAGGCTAATTTGCATGTTATGTTCACAAATACAATTTGTTGGTCTCATCTGCTCATGTTTGTGGAAATAACAGGCAACACAGATGACAATAGCAGCTGGAAGATGCCAACTAATCAGGATGTGTGCCTTCGAATTCCTCTCTGAAAAGCAAGGGCCAATTTTTTTTCCACTTAATTATTGCACACGAGAACCATGTTAGCACCCTGTTTAAACTTCCATCTTGAGTCACAGAGGTGCTAGCTTTAAATTGAAACAAATTGATACTGAACACAGAAAATTGAAAACAGTTTACAGGATCTAACTCACTATAAAAAATGGACAGAAATCCCAGTATGTATTGATCCTACTGAGTAGCATTTTGCATGTAACCTCGTAACCTATTTTTCATCATGTCATAAATTCATACAGCAATACATGATGATGTTTCATTGATAAAATGAGCACACAGTGTACATTATTTTATTGTATTTATTCAATTGCACAATCTTACACAGACATACAAAATGAGGAGCTGAAAAGAGTTACTGGCTAGAATACTGACTAGTCTAAGAATGCTAATCACTAACCTGGAGATGCTAATGACTATGTAAAGGATATTAATGCTAGAATTGTGACTTTAATGACTAGCAAGGCCACCTAGGTTACAAAGGTAGGCTGGTGAATTATTTGCTTGCCCAATAAATACCTAAACTTGGTTAGTTCATAAAAGGCTGGTTTATCAGTAGTTAAACCATTTATTCTTTCTGACATAGACAAGCTCCACCATACTGTCAACAGCTCCTCAATACTCGTCTAACACTCCTTAATAGTTTTAAGCTAAAATTGTTTTGCAGACCTGAACTTTTCAACACCTCCTCATATATTAACATTTCTTTTACCTCCCTGCTACAAAGTGAAAATAGACTGGGCATGTGTCCCGTAAAATTATAGTCTACAGCATCCTGCTGTGAGCTACATGTGACAAAAAACAACTGTTTGGACATCATTTCAACAGCATTTTTGACATTTCATCTTTTTTCATACATGTCTTCTTGTATAAACTGACTTAAAGGTGTATTTTGGATCTGCTGTTTTCTTATACTAATTAAATGTCCTACAAGGGTTTGAAGAAATCATATTAGGAAAATGCAAATAAATGGAAATAAATTAAAGGGGCACTTTCATGGTGTTTGTTTTATGGGACTACACCCAAATTGATCCCCAGGCTCTGGATATGGGTACGAATCAAGCATGAGTACGTGTGTGTGTTTGTCTATGAGAAGCTGGCATTTGTCAGGCATCTGGTTGGTACAATGTGTTCCCGCCAGGCGACAGGTGTGTCTCTTTAGCAGTCTCACACACACTCACGCACTAATTAAAACCCTGGCTTACTGTCTATTCAGTTTAATCTGCTCACTGGAAGGTAGCCATGGCGCCCAGAGGCTTCCAAGGTTGTGTGTATGTGGTGATCACCGTGATGTTTATTCATATATATGTATGTTTGTGCTGTTTGTAAAGAATGTGATTTGTTAAAATGATGCTTCTTTTAAAACCTGGAAGCAAAGAAAGGAATTCCAAAGAAGTGACAACTTAAATATTTTACAAAATTGGAGCTAAAGTGAGAAAAATGAAGAATATGAGCGATGAAGACATAAAATAAAGTGTGGACTTTTTAAAACTCTGAGAATCACGACTCAAAATAAAATGTTGGCTGACTATGTAAAGTGTAAAAAAAACACATGGCAATTCATGTAAACCCTTCGCTTAACAAACAAACGACAACAAACGATTTATTTTTTATTTTTTAATATGTTCATTTTAAATTAGTTTTTTGCAAAACATTTTAGAAAATTGGGTAAAGTCTTCTCTTTAACAACACTTTTTGAAGCCAAACTTGTTCCCATTGTTGCTGCTCAGAGTTTACGGCCTACTCTTCTCAATTTGAATATTTTCCAGACTTGCAAGTAGGCATCCACACTCTTATTAGAGAGGCAAGCTTTTGACATATACACATGAAGTGGCTTGGCACTGTCTTGTTGACATATTTCTGATAAAATAAATAAATAAACAAAACAAACATTGTCAGGATGGCAGCAAAATCCGTAGGTATTGTTCAGTATTAATTAGGTCTTCCCAGATGTGCAGGCTACCCATGTACCCCCATATATCACAGATGATGGCTCAGAGAAGCTAACAGTGTTTCTGTATCTTAGTTTGTTTCTTAAATAAATAACAAAAACAATCAATTTGTCAGTTTTAGCATTTAGTGCCATTTTGATTTTTCCCCAAAATGTTGCAATCTGTGCTCATTATGAATTTATGTGGTCCAAAAGGACAATAGGTGAGGTTCTACAGATGAAAACAGATGAAAAGTGAGCAGAAAGGTTTAGCTAAGTGTTATTAAACACCTGAGGTGAAAAGTTCAGAGGGGAAAAGTGTCAGAACCTGATAAGAGAATATAAACCAACATGCCACAATGATAGTACCTGACACCCTAAACCATTTCTTCGCCCGCTTTGACCAAGAAAACAGGGACACCATCACCCATCCTGCCGTTACAGAGAGGGACGACGCTCCCATCCAGCTTGAGAAACATCAGGTCAGAGCCACACTGTGCAGAGTCAATGCGAGGAAAGCAGCTGGTCCTGATGGTGTAGCCGGTAGAGTGCTTAAAGCATGTGCAGACCAACTAGCAGAGGCTTTCACCACCATCTTCAACCTCTCACTGCTACAGTCTGTAGTACCATCCTGCCTTAAGTCAGCCACCATCGTTCCAGTGCCCAAGAAGAAGACAGTGAGCTGCTTGAATGACTATCGTCCAGTTGCTTTAACACCCATAATTGCCAAATGTTTTGAACAGCTCATCATGTCACACATTAAAGCTGCCATCCCTGCAGACCTCGATCCACACCAGTTTGCATACAGGGCAAACAGGTCGACAGAGGATGCCATAATAACAGCTCTTCACACAGTCCTCACACACCTGGACAGTAGTAACACCTATGTTAGAATGCTGTTTGTGGACCTCAGCTCTGCCTTCAATACAGTTCAACCCCACAAACTGGTTAATAAACTAAGCAACTTAGGACTCAGCAGCTCACTGTGCAGCTGGATATTGGACTTCCTGAGCAACAGACCCCAGAACGTCAGAATGGGAGAGTACACCTCCTCCACCCTCATTCTGAATGTGGATGTCCCACAGGGGTGTGTCCTCAGTCCCCTCTTATACTCACTTTTCACCCATGATTGTTCACCAATCCACACCAGTAACACCATTATAAAATTTGCTGATGACACCACTGTCATAGGACTGATCGACAACAACAGTCAGAGAGGAGGTTCAGCATCTGAAGCAATGGTGTGACAACAACAACCTGCATCTGAACACGGCCAAGACCAAGTAGATGGTAATCGACTTCAGGAGAACAATGCGATCTGAGCACTCTACCTTCTACATTGATGGGGAAGAGGCAGAAAGGGTAGAAAGCTTTAAGTTCCTCGGAGTCCACATCTCGGCCGACCTTACCTGGTCCACAAACATCTCCCACCAGGTAGGGAATGCACCTCTCAATGCACCTGCTAGTTAGATGGCATGTATGTGTATGCATATAGATGTAAGCGTGTATGTGGAAATACATGTGTGTATGTATGTATGTGCATGTATGTTTGCAGGTGTATAACTTGTACATATCTTTGTACATAAATTTGTCTGTTATTGTGTAAATACTTATGCTATTGTGTACTTCACACACATGGAGAGATGCCAAACTGCCTTTCATTGTTCTTGTAACAGTGACAATAAAAAGCTATTCTATCCTATTCTAGTAGACAGGGAACTAAATCTCCCCACTGAAATCTAGGGGATAGAGAAGTTGAGAGGAATGTGGAGATGCCCTGAATTAATTTAAACATCTACTGTGTGTGTCAGGAAACGGAGAAAGTGATGTTTGGCTGTCTAAAAATTAACAGCTTTGACTTGTTTTTGGCATTTGCATGAACTTTGTTCACACTAGCCTTTGATATTTCCTGTAAAGTCAATGTTTCCTGCATCCTTAATGTGTTCCCCCAAAGTCTCTGAAGATACTGGGAAAATGTTGGAGGCTGTATAACATCCATCTTTACGTGAACTGGCAGACATTGTAAAATATGTTTTCATTAATCTATTAATATTTACATGAGGCTTTTTTGTCAAGCAGTCTATAATCTTCAGAAATTATTGCTTGAAAACATCCTGATGTAGCCATATATGTGATATTTCTTGATATATGTATGATCCAAATCATATCATACATATTCAAGAAATGACTGTGTTGCTATAATATTGATGTGGCAAGTATAAATATGCCGTGTGGTTATTTTGCAATCATCCATTTTGTCCTGGTTAGTATTGTCTCACTTCTTTTCCCCCTAATTATGAGTTCAATTACAAATAATACAATCATAGAATTTGTATCTTCAGCGTTCCTGATATTAATTAAAGGAAAAGTATTGAAAATTTTAACAACATGAGACATTTTTTTCAAAGTTAATGTAAATTTTAACCATATTTGGTAATAGAAACAGACAGTTATTATATAGCAAAATTCACAACCTGTGCTTCTCCCCAGAAATGTAACTACACATCACAGCAATGCAATAACTCTGAGTGGCACAGTGAGTCACAATACATATTCAAAATGTATTGTCTGTAACAGGATAAAGCATTAGTTCTTGCATTACTAGAGTAATGATAACATCATACCACTATCATCTTTACTTTTTGTTTTTTTTAAAACCATTAAAATTTCTGTGAATGTTTATATTTGAAAAGAATTGGGTTTTTGCATGTTATTTTTACATGTCTTGTAAAATTTTATGTGACATGTACAGGTAAAATTGATGGTATAATTACAATGAGACAAAAAATTACACAGGAAATATTGTGGCTATCTTTAAAGAAGAAATATGTAAAAGAAATGTATAAATGAGTGGATAGTTTGAGCAGAAAAGTAATGACTAGAAATCATTAATTTATAGAAGGAAAAGTAGAAGGTGAAAAAAGGCAGTGCAAGTGAGAAAATACGATGATAAAAATATTCAAGGAAAAGTTAGAGTTGAGAAGGGTGAAAGGTAAGGTGAAAAGTGAAAGAATGGTCTGAAAAATAGAGGGTCGAATGACAAGCTGTTAAATACAGAGTACAGAGTAGAAAAAAGTGAAGAACAGAAACAGTAGATAATAAAGGGAGGACAGGATGATGGGAAGTTGGAACGAGGTAAGAAATTTAAAAAGGAGAAATGCCTTAGATAAAGGAAACAAGAGAATGAGTCATATTGATCCAAATCCACCCCCTCCTCTTCATGCAGAGAAAGCTGCTGGGGAGTCAGGAAGGTGGCAGGTGGAAGAATTGTTGGAGGAAGGATTTGGTGGCTTCACTCCAGTCTGGCTGTAAAGCTCTGCAGGAAGAAAAAAAAATTTCCTTACCAGGGAGGAGAGACTCGGAGTAACATTTCATGAAAGGACACTCACAAAGGGAGCAGCCACCTGCTGAGTAATGCCTTTTGATTAAACCAGAGAGGAACTGTTGTTCCTGTTGAGTTGCACTTTTCAACTTCAAAAAGGCCTTTGAAAACTTTTATTCAACATTTAGCAGTCCAGCTGAATTAGCTAGTTTCTAATAACTACCTTATCCAACTACTTTTATAGTTAAAATCAATAATTGTAGATTGTTGATGCAGAATAGTAAGAACTTACCTTACATGCATGGTTTTGCATGTATTGTTGGGATTTTTATATACAGAAAAAGGAAAGTTCTTTGGAAAAAAAAACACGACAGAGATTTTGTCATGAACTGACAAAAAGAGCACAGGAGGAAGTTTAACAAGTTTATTTGCAGGGTAGTTAGAGGATACAGAAATAATGCAGTGATGCATTGAGATCCAGGTGAGATGGCAAAGGTATTTCAGGTTTGTCCGAGGCCACACATACACTCACCCTATCGTAATTGCTCACGGAGCTCAGAAAACACAGAAAGGTCTGAACAGAAACAGATTATTCCAAGGCAAGGACGGACTGAAAAGCACAACAAGACTGAGGCCAAGTATGTTACCTACTTATGGCTGAGTGGCTGATCCAGCCTTACAGGTATTCGGCAGCCTTATTATCCAACGATCTGCAGGTGAGTCTGGTCAGCTGATCTGCGACAGGTAAACAGCCAGCAGGAAAGTGTAGGAACCAGGAGGAGCTGCTAACACACACGCATACACAACAGGGACAAAAGAACGAGACAAAGACGAGGGACACGAGGAGAGAAGATAGCCACTGTTGCTAAGCAGCATTTTAGAGACTTTACATTCATACAAAGTTATTGCATGCTGGGTGGTCATATGTTTATACTGGAGGTATTTACCCTCTTTGTTGTGATTAGTATTGGGGTCATTACCCCCAAAAAAGTAATGTATTACACAGAACAGAACAAGTAATGTAGTATGTTACTTAATTACTTCAAGAAGAAAGTAATTCATTTTACTAATCACTATATTATTTTTGCGTTTCTGTGTAAAATTACCTGAAAACCATTGTCATTGATTCCCAGTTAACGGTATAAACCTAAAATGTACACTCCCACACGTCAACACAAATCCATATCTAAATGAGGACACACATATTATCTTTCTCCTAATATTTAGGTATGAACACAAAGCCGACAGCAAAAAGCAAAGATGAAAACCAGCACAGAGAGACTTCAAAGCGATCGCTACAGTGATTCTCCTGTAGAAACATGTTGAAGTTTTCAGTTTTTTGGTTTTTTTTAATGAGAGAGAAGACAAATATGCTCAAATTATACATTTTCACAATTTATTATCAAATGGTTAGGATTTCACATTAGTTTTACATGACGCCATGGACCTCCATCTCTCTGGCTCAGAGACAAAGGCTGCCTGTCATGGGCCGGGTGAGTGCTGGGTTTTTCCACTCTGCTGGGCTCCACCTTCAGGCGGGGACTCCAATCAGCCTTCACACCTGATTCCAATCAAGTCACCAGCATATAAGACCAGCGCTCACAACAGACCTCTGCCATGTTACACAATGATAAGTCACTTGAGAGACTCAGCTAAAGACATTTTATTAGAACTGCATAATAATCCCCAAAAGTTGATTCTGTTCATCTGGACGTAGCGTTTTGTGGGAGAAACATTTCGTCACTCATCCAAGTGACTTCTTCAGTCTCACTGACTGCAGGTTTCCCCAATCTTATAAACAGTACATTTGCATAATGACTGAAACCAGCAGACTGAAGGAACAATGGGCTGGGAGGTCAGTTCCTTAATCTTAATTATGCAAATTCTCATGACCATTGATCAACAACCACGGACCAAAACCCACTGATCAAAGACCACTGATCAAAGACCACTGATCAATGGCCATGAGTACAATTCACAGGTAGTTGGGGAATGGCTGCAATCACAGCATTGTAAGATGGCGACAGATGTACCCTTAGGTAGGGATGGGTATCGAAACCCGGTTCTTGTTGAGAACCGGTTCCCACTGTTTCAATTCCTTGGAATTGTTTGCCATTTTTGCAAACGATTCCCTTATCGATTCCAGTCGCCCCGAATGACGTCACCACGTTGCGGAGCGTCATTTACCTGGCAGGAAACATGGCGGCTCAAACGCTCAAAAGTTTGATTATACTTTACGAGAACGGATGACAACAGGGCAACTTGCAATACTTGCAAAGTAGATATTTCATTTAAGGGAGGAAACACTACGAATATGCAAAAGCATTTGCTCACAAAACACGTGATGAGACCTTAAATGAATGTCGTGTTTTTAATTCCGCTCCGGACTCGTGAATCTCAACCCAGCAGCAGCGGTAACGTTTGCACGTCCTCTCCCGTTAATGCGGCAGGTAAATAATCAACTAACAGTGCATATTATGTTAGCGCGATCTGCCTTATTACAAAACCTGCCATTACTGTGCATTTAGGTGACCATGATGAGAGAGACAGACAGAGTCTGGCTGGCTCAGATGCTGGCAGTTCTCGCTGCAGTCTACCGGTAGCGTCTCCTTTCAGGCCAGGATAGACGAATGTCACCGAGCAGTGACTAAGTTTGTGGTAAAAGGCTTGCACCCATTTTCCACAGCAGATACCCCCGATTTTCGGTAAGTGAATGTGTTTAATTGTAGGCAGGGACATTACTGGATATTCTTGTGTAATTGCTACAGAATAATTTATGTTATACTTTGTTATTGCTACAGAAGAATATATTTTATTATTTTACATTTACAATTTTTTTCCTGGGGACCCTGTGACACCCCATTGAAGAGCCGTAGGCTGGATCTCTTAAAGATCTCACTGTTGGGTTTGTAAGGCCATGTTACTCCTAAATTTCTATCTTGTTCAAAGAGAAGATATAAAACAAAGTTCTAAGCTAATCGACCTTAGTGTTCTCCTTTTTTAAAAAGAATCAATAAGAGAATCGATAAAGAATCTATTTGATAAAGAATCTAATCGTAAAATGGAATTGGAATCGTGAAAATCTTATCAATACCCATCCCTACCCTTAGGCCCCTCCTCGATTCAGAGATGGTCTTTCCCTTTTCACGTAAATGGCCTCCTTGACTCCGTGCTCAAACCAGCGTTCTTCCCTATCCAGGATGTGTACATCCTCATCCTTGAAAGAGTGTCCACTGGCCTGTAGGTGTAAATAGACTGCAGAGTCCTGGCCTGACGAGGTAACTCTTCTGTGTTGTGCCATCCGCTTCGGCAGAGGTTGTTTGGTTTCCCCAATGTATAAATCCTGGCAATCCTCCTGGCACTTAACAGCGTACACTATGTTACTCTGTTTGTGTCGGGGGACCCGATCCTTGGGGTGGACCAATTTTTGGCGCAGGGTGTTTTGGGGTTTAAAAGCCACAGAGACCTGGTGTTTAGAAAAAATGCGTCTCAACTGCTCCGATACTCCTGACACATATGGGATCACTACAGGTTTTCACTTGGGCAGCGGTTGTCCTTCTCTCCTGGATCGGCTGGAGCTTTATTTAAGTGCCTTTCCAGCTTTGACAAAAGTCCAGGTGGGATAACCACATTTATTCAGGGCCTTCTTGATGTGCTGTTCTTCTGCCTCCCTGGCCGCTGTGTCAGTGGGGATGGTGTTCGCTCTGTGTTGTAGCGTCCTGATGACACCCAGTTTGTGCTCCAGTGGATGATGAGAGTCAAACCTTAAATACTGATCCGTATGTGTAGGTTTACGGTACACGTCAGCTTTTAGATGTCTCCCATTACTGATGGAAATCTCACAGTCTAAGAAGGCTAACCTGCCACTTTTCATATCCTCCCTGGTGAATTTGATGTGTCGGTCCACCGAGTTAATGTGATCCATGAATTGTGGTACGTCCTGAGATTTGATTTTCTCCCAGGCATCATCCACATATCTGAACCAATGGCTTGGTGGTGTTCCAGGGTAGGATAGCAAAGCCCTCTTTTCCACTTCTTCCATGTACAAATTGGCCATGATGGGTGAAACTGGGGAGCCCATGGCACACCCATGTTTCTGCCTGTAGAACTGACCCTTGTATGTGAAGTAGGTGGAAAGAAGACACAGTTCCAAAAGCAAACACACTTGGTCAATGCTGAGAGTGGTCCTGTTGCTGAGGCTGTTGTCATCCAGTAATCTCTTTTACCTCCAACGCTTCCGTGACTGGGATGCAAGTGAAGAGAGATGTAACGTCGTATGAGACCATGGTTTCATCTGCCTCCATAATGACATCTCTCACCTTCTCAACAAAATCCAGGGTGTTCTGGATGTGGTGTTCAGAGCTGCCCACCAGCGGGTTGATCGAAGTGTATAGTATATAATTCTGCTGCCGGAACAAGTCTTCGTAAGTTAGATAGTATCCAATATCAAGCGTTAAGACTTTGCTCAGGTGCATTCAAAACAACATCTGCAGCAGCAGTACAGGTAGAAATGGGGGAAATGCCATTACAAATAAGAAGAGAGCAACTGACATTGAATTACTGGGCAAGTTTACAAGGACATGGTCAAGATCATCCAACAAAAACTGTTTTCCAACCATGCTGGGAAAAAGAGAAAAGTGAATTGAAGAGCTTTGGGTGGACAGTGGGACAGAAAGCAGCTGAACTTAATCTGGACAAGATCAACACAAGTCAAACAGTACCGTTGCCTACAATACCACCATGGATGCTCCCTGATGCAGTAGTAGATTTCACATTGTTAAACAAAAAGAACAAGGAGAGGGGTTTTATCTAAAATTCATATACAGCGCAGGAATATATTAATCAGTATTATAGTTATGTCAAAATCTACACAGATACAAAGAATACAGCCAACCAAAGTGGGATAGCATTTATTGTTCCTGAATTTAATATCAAGGTAGGGAAAAGGATCAGTGCCGATTTATCAGTGTACACAGGAGAAATGGTTTCAATATTGTTAGCAGTCCAGTGGATTGAAGAAATAAAGCCACTAAGATCTGTGATATGTTCAGACTCGAGCTCATCACTGGCCAGTCTGCAAGACAGTCACTCAGAATGCAGACCTGACATTCTGATAGAGATCCAGCAAACATTATTCAGAATTATTATGATGGGGCTTATGGTCACATTCTTATGGGTACCAGCGCATCATGGAGTTAAAGGAAATGAAACGGCAGATAGGACAGCAAAAGAAGCAACAAGGAGACCGATGGTAGATATGGTTATTAGTGTTAGTAGGACGGAGCTCAAGAGTAGAATACGATAGAAAATGAAGGAAAGGTGGCAAAAGCAATGGGAGGAAGAGAGGAAAGGGCGATGGTTTTACAAAATCCAAAGGAAAGTGGGGAAAATGAGAAGTACAGGACGAAACAGGAGAGAGGAGACGGTTATATCTCGACTTAGATTCGGACACACTGGTTTGAATAGCACATTATTTTTAATAGGAAAACACTATACAGGGGAGTGTGACTGCAGTGGGGGACAGGAAACAATAGAACACGTTTATTGCTTTGTCAGAAGTATGATATTGAAAGGAGACAACTGATCAAAAAGCTGGACAATATGAGAGTGAAGTTGGACTTTCTTGATTTATTTCGCATGAACTCTATAAGTGAAAGTTATCAGGCTGTATTTTGGTTTTTAAGGCAGACCCATTTGTTCGGGAGGATTTGAATTTTTTATTTTTTATTTTTTTTTGTCATTTCGGTCCACACTCCACATCAGTTGGTGGCGGTTATGCATCATTTTGCTGTTTGCAAACCGCCAATAAACCCTATAAAGAAGAAGAAGAAGAAGAAGAAGAAGAAGAAGAAGAAGAAGACCTCTGCCAGATCTACTGCTAACTCACATTAGTGCTAGGCCGCCAAGCTCTTGTGAGAGCCCCTTAACAATTGCATTTCTCCTCACCGTGTTTTCTCTTTGTCATAGGAACCCCTGGCCGTCACGCATCACAAGCTGGACTACACGCATCTCTGTCTGGACGCTGGTTCTCTGTTATCAGGTTGCTCCTTTTTCATCGTAAGACTTCACCTGCCTGCCTCCCTGTCCGTTGCTCCCAGTATATTCTGGCCCCTCTTTGGACACTCCTCACCCAGACCCCCTGGACACCCCCCTCCTCGCATGACACTTTCACCTGCAACGCTGACTCCGTGTACCTCGAAGCCGCTGCCCCTTTTTCCCTCCCCAGGACCCGTCTATGAAATCTTGCATCTGGTCATCTGAAAGCACTCAGTCTGAGTTTCATGTTCATAGTCTGGCCTCATAGTTCTCAGTTCATAGCTTTCACAGTTTCCTGCTTTGTAATTTAACTAGGCACTGTAAATAAAGCACTGTGTTCACGCCCGTTTTGCCTCCCTCCGTGTCTGCATTTGAGTCCACACACACAGCCTAGCCCTCTCGGCCGTAACACTGCCACACCCAGGCAGTAAACACTTTTACTGTGGGTCACAGAAACAGACATGATAACATGATTGGTCAAAAGTTGGAGGGAAGCGACAGTTTCCCTTATTTAACGTTTCTTATTCTGAACCTTTCTGGGCATCTCCTTATGTGTAGATGACACTTTTGCAGGCAACACTTCCATCACCATGACAACCACCTCTTGTCCTCCGTTCAGGCCTGTAGAGTTAGAGAAGGGGCAAAAGAGCATTCCCTAACACCACAATTTATGGCCCTGTGTTCTTGTAGGCATCACAACCACCACCCACATTCCTGAGAGGTGGTCATGGTCTTGTGTCTGTTAGTATCAGACCAATCTACACAGTCTACATCCAAAACTATTAACAATACTTATTTGTGTGAAGTAAAGGATAAAACAGATGTGTGGTGAAAATTATGAGGTATATAGCTTTAACGATAAAAATATATTCTTACAAAGTTCAGGGTCTGGTTGTTGGGTCAGGGACGACATTCATTCACCTTTCACTCTGGGCTCTTGGCTAACGTAGCGTTAGCATTCTTGTAAAGCTCCAAAGTTGTGTGAGCAGCATAATTGTTTCTGTCCTGGACACAGTTTGCGCTTTAAAAGGACGAGAGTGCGATGGTATAGAAATAAAAGTAAAATAAAATAAAAGTCCTCCTCCCGCACACAAACTGAAATCATCTGATTGTCAAGTGAAAGTGGAATCAATGAGCGTGATTGATAGACAATCAGACTAACAATTCCAAGGAATTTAACCGGTTCCCAATTGGAACAGCTTTTTGTGGTACTGACACATTCTGAGCTAAAATAAAAATGGCTGAAAATGAATTTTCTTACTAGTCATTTCATGTAAGGTTAGTACAAAGGAAAACGCTTCTGTGACAGTTGATAAAAGTTAAGTGACTATTAACTTTACTCAGTAAGATGTGCTCAAAAGTAACATCAAACGTTAATCTGCCAATTACGCCACTTTCCAAATTTTTTGCACTGTAACATCTGCATTAGTTCCCAGCCTGCTTTGTTTGACTAGCAGTTTTTTCCCTGGTTTTATATGCAGCTGATAAAACAGAAAATAAGTACATTTGTTTTATGTTGACAACTGTGGCAGACTGTAATTAACAGATGACAGGCCTTACAGTAATGCACAGATGCTCAAATGCAAACTGCACAAAAACTAGATAAATTATGAAAGTAGAATAAATGCAAACAATATGGCATCCATCCATCCATCCATCTTCATCCGCTTTATCCGAGGCCGGGTCGCGAGGGCAGCAGCCTAAGCAAAGAGGCCCAGACCTCCCTCTCCCCAGCCACCTCCTCCAGCTTATCCGGGGGAATACCAAGGCGTTCCCAGGCCAGCCGAGAGATATAATCTCTCCAGCGTGTCCTGGGTCTGCCCCGGGGCCTCCTCCCGGTGGGACATGCCTGGAACACCTCACCCAGGAGGCGCCCAGGGGGCATCCTTGTCAGATGCCCGAACCACCTCAGCTGGCTCCTTTCGATGTGGAGCAGCAGCTGCTCTACTCTGAGCCCCTCCCGGATGGCCGAACTTCTCACCCTATCTCTAAGGGAGAGGCCAGCCACCCTTCGGAGGAAGCTCATTTCTGCCGCTTGTATCCGCGATCTCGAATATGGCATCATATTGTTATATATATTGTTGACTACTTTCATATCACTCGTACTTGGATTATGACCCAGGACAGTCTGGTTTTTTTTTATATATATATATATATACAGTGGGGAAAAAAAGTATTTAGTCAGCCACCGATTGTGCAAGTTCCCCCACCTAAAATGATGACAGAGGTCAGTAATTTGCACCAGAGGTACACTTCAACTGTGAGAGACAGAATGTGAAAAAAAAATCCATGAATCCACATGGTAGGATTTGTAAAGAATTTATTCGTAAATCAGGGTGGAAAATAAGTATTTGGTCAATAACAAAAATACAACTCAATACTTTGTAACATAACCTTTGTTGGCAATAACAGAGGTCAAACGTTTACTATAGGTCTTTACCAGGTTTGCACACACAGTAGCTGGTATTTTGGCCCATTCCTCCATGCAGATCTTCTCGAGAGCAGTGATGTTTTGGGGCTGTCGCCGAGCAACACGGACTTTCAACTCCCGCCACAGATTTTCTATGGGGTTGAGGTCTGGAGACTGGCTAGGCCACTCCAGGACTTTCAAATGCTTCTTACGGAGCCACTCCTTTGTTGCCCGGGCGGTGTGTTTTGGATCATTGTCATGTTGGAAGACCCAGCCTCGTTTCATCTTCAAAGTTCTCACTGATGGAAGGAGGTTTTGGCTCAAAATCTCACGATACATGGCCCCATTCATTCTGTCCTTAACACGGATCAGTCGTCCTGTCCCCTTGGCAGAAAAACAGCCCCATAGCATGATGTTTCCACCCCCATGCTTCACAGTAGGTATGGTGTTCTTGGGATGCAACTCAGTATTCTTCTTCCTCCAAACACGACGAGTTGAGTTTATACCAAAAAGTTCTACTTTGGTTTCATCTGACCACATGACATTCTCCCAATCCTCTGCTGTATCATCCATGTGCTCTCTGGCAAACTTCAGACGGGCCTGGACATGCACTGGCTTCAGCAGCGGAACACGTCTGGCACTGCGGGATTTGATTCCCTGCCGTTGTAGTGTGTTACTGATGGTGACCTTTGTTACTTTGGTCCCAGCTCTCTGCAGGTCATTCACCAGGTCCCCCCGTGTGGTTCTGGGATCTTTGCTCACCGTTCTCATGATCATTTTGACCCCACGGGATGAGATCTTGCGTGGAGCCCCAGATCGAGGGAGATTATCAGTGGTCTTGTATGTCTTCCATTTTCTGATGATTGCTCCCACAGTTGATTTTTTCACACCAAGCTGCTTGCCTATTGTAGATTCACTCTTCCCAGTCTGGTGCAGGTCTACAATACTTTTCCTGGTGTCCTTCGAAAGCTCTTTGGTCTTGGCCATGGCGGAGTTTGGAGTCTGACTGTTTGAGGCTGTGGACAGGTGTCTTTTATACAGATGATGAGTTCAAACAGGTGCCATTCATACAGGTAACGAGTGGGGGACAGAAAAGCTTCTTACAGAAGACGTTACAGGTCTGTGAGAGCCAGAGATTTTCCTTGTTTGAGGTGACCAAATACTTATTTTCCACCCTGATTTACGAATAAATTCTTTACAAATCCTACCATGTGGATTCATGGATTTTTTTTTCACATTCTGTCTCTCACAGTTGAAGTGTACCTCTGGTGCAAATTACTGACCTCTGTCATCATTTTAGGTGGGGGAACTTGCACAATCGGTGGCTGACTAAATACTTTTTTGCCCCACTGTATATATATATATATATGACCTAAGACAAAACATGACAGAAGGCAAAGTGGGGGCGGGGTGGGGGGTTGGAATGGTGCTAATGCAAATCCAGCAATCAAATCAAATGAAATGCAAATGTAATGCAAGCACACAGCTGGGCTAATTCGAGAATAAAACCCAATATAAAGGAAATTGCCGCAGAAATAACAAGTGTTCAGTTTGTTATTTGTGTGTGCCTTTATCATTTTGTTTTCTAATTTCAAACTGAAAAATCACTTTGTGACAACAGTCGGGTTTAATAAAAATTGGTCAAAGCCACAGTGCTAAAGTTTCACATTATTCAAGATTATCCAATTGCCTCCACGTGGATTAAAAAGAAATGTGACAGTGTCAGCAGAAGTCCTCAGGCTCTCGAGACCATGTGGGTGAAAAAAAGTATTAATGATGGAAAGCAAAGAAAGAATCGCGAAGCTTGGGTGTTACATGAGTCGGAAGAGGAGAACAAGAGATGTTCTGCAAGAAAGAAAAGGAAAGCAGCAGGGTGGATTAAGGAAAGGCTTTGGGGTGCGTGTGTGTGTCTAACCAAGAGGTGCTATGAAAAGCCGTTTTCTATTGAGACAAGGGTTCATGCTAAAACTGATGAGTTTGCTGCCTTTCTAGGGTCTTCTTTCTTTAAAATTTTCATTGTTAAGAAAACTATTTGCAGTTCTCTTTCTTTCATTTTAATTTTGAATTATAGTTGAAGGAGGTGGAAGTGCTTTTCTTTTTTAGCATGTTATAAATCCAATCGGTATCGCTGGTGGACAACCTGCTACACCTCCAAGTGGGTTCTTATCTCATTTAATGGCCGTAGTGCTGCATTTTTGCACTTCAACTGGTACAACTGATGAGAAACTGGTCCAAATACAGCACAATGGTCCTGTCTCAGCTAATAGGCCGGAGATGCTACTGGAAATCCTTTAGCAATGATTGCAGAATCTTGCAGCTATCCTCACATTGGCACAATTGCTTATCACACAGCAGATTACAGCTTTTCATTTCGACAAATGCTTCTGTTGGCTAATAGAAAACTGCAGTGCATGTATAAATGTGGCCATATGAGTGTTTAGTTTGTGCTGTAATTTAAGGTCTGCATAACAATGCTGACATTCACATTGAATGTAGGGGTGACATGTTTAGAGTTTCACTTTAAACTTTACATTTTATGTCCCCATATTTGAACATTTAAGTGTATCCAACTGATTTACCTTTAGACACAAATTAAACCAAAAACAAAAAATTACATGAAGCATTGAGCATTTACATAAAGTTTAATTTTAATATAAATGTCTATAATTGCTTTTTTGCAATCAATACTTTCTAAACAAGGAAAATCCTGTGCATTAAGACAGAGAAAGAGAGATAGAAAAGTGGTGAGGCAGCACAGGACAACTGAGAGGCTGCTTTGACACAAAATAGATTTACAAATATTTAGCTATTTACAAATTTACATGACTATTTCACCAACTGCTGGGCAGTAGAATCCTTTGGGGTTTTGTGTAATGTATGTCATGTAACATTTACCATTTTTGCTCTTTGAACCTGCGTCCCGAGGCAATGTAAGTGAATTTTTATGTCACCTTCCAACAAGGAAAATCCTGTTCAGGAAACATAAGACATGTAAAAAGACAGAATACAAAAGACAGATTTGAAAATGACTTCAAAGGATGGAAACCAATAAAAAAACAAGAAAACAAAAAAAAGCTCATATAAAATAAAAGAGAATACAAAATTACAGTGTTAGTTCCAGATGAATGAATTAATGATGAATGAATTCTTAACAGAAGTTTGAAAAACCAGCACTGTACTGACATGTGCATGAACACCTTGCCTTATTTATGCCATGTCTGCATCTGCTCATGTATCTGGATTCTTGTCTCCAATTGAGGCCAGATGTGGGGACAGTTTGTGGTAGACAGGCCAGTCTGCTTCAGTATATTAATAATGCTCTTATATAGAGCCATAATTACTGTAGCAGTCCACAAGAGGAAACATTTTAAGCATATACCTGAATGTATAAGTAATTATATTATCATCACTTAAAGATCATTTACACTAGAGCTGATGCGCTCTTATTAAAAGAAAAGAAACAAAGTGTTTTTATGCTGATGGTGCCATGCCACAGGTGATTGATGGATGGGTCAAATGCAGTACTGTCATTCAAAGGGTTTGGGTTTGAATCCAAACCAGTTTGGTTTGGTTGCACCTGTTGCAGCTGACTTGTGCCCAGCCTCTGCCATATGGGAGAACTGAGTAACATTTTGACTTTGACACTAAATGAGAAAACTGTAGTCCCAGAGCCTGCTGCACACAGCTCCAAGGACACTTTTTATTCAACTTAGAAACCATGGCACTTTCACATTGAAAGAAAGGTGAGCAGGTAGGACTGTGGCGTTAGGCAAAAGGACCGTGAAAAAAGTCTGAGGACACCCGCTGGCTGAATTGAGAGTAGTGTAGTGAAGTTGTGAAAAAACCAACTGGACTGAGCCAAAAACTGTGCGACAAATTTTCCGTTAACAAACAAAAGCTCTAAGTTCTGCATTCGAGTCATTAATTCAAACACTGAGAAGCTTAAAACTCGATGTGTTTTTTTCCACTGTAGAAAATCAAGAATAAAGTTAGAGTATATTCATCATTGACTCTGAAGTTCAGCGGCACTCCCATGCAGTGCATTTTTGAGTTTATGTGTGACTGATAGGGCCATTAGTGGCAGAGAGCTTAAAGCTGTGCTGTTTGTTTACTTTTATGTCTGACTGACTTACACATCCATTATGTGACTGTGTGTTTATGAGTTTTGGGATTGTGTGTGTGTGTGTGTGTGTGTGTGTGGATATCAGCATTTTACTCACAGAATTAATGACTGTGATCATTAAAAAAGCAGTGTGATGCCTTTGAGTGTTTCAGGCTTTGAGAGTAGGTCTGTTTCCTGCATTACAGGTTAGTTGTGATTTAAAGTGTGAATAATCTTGCTTTAAGAGTTATCATCAAATTACAGAACAAACTCAGCACACATGTTCACACAGAATACAGAAGAAAAGGGACTGCTTATTTTGTTTTAACCACTTACATTGTATCTAATGAAGTGACTGCTGGAGCTCCTTCTGTGTGTAAAAATTGCCACCCATTAAGTGGACCCACCACACAAGACTCATGTGGGTTGAGGCATGGCTACTAGACATTTGCAAATAGGTCTTTTGACCAGGCCTGGCTCCAGGATGTATCCACGGACTGAAGATGGTTGCTAGATTTTATCATCACAGTCATCACAACTCATAAATATAAACATTGTTTCTTCATTTTTAGTTTGAGTGTTCTAATGGGTTTTGTTTACAAAAACAAAACCATAGTGATATAACATGTAACACCAATAACACCAGTTTTCTAAATGACTCCATAAATAAAGAAAAAGACTGCTTTAACAGCCATTTCTTCCTTTGCTTTCACACTTCTAAGGTTGACAGCTGTAGCCTTAACTGACATCCTGGAGCCCTATGGTTCGTCTTTCCCCCCTGCTGTTCAGTATAATAATGTGGAACATCATAATTATATAGTGGATCAACAGTGTCTCACTATGCTAAAGATATCCTTCACCGATAAAGATTTGTTAAAGCCCAGAGATCTCTTTCCTTTTCCTACATTTTGATGAAGTAGAAAACACTGCCAGTGTCACTGTGTTAAAATAAATTATTCTCGTTTTATTTGTAACAGTTTCCTCTTACCCAGTTAGACACCAGCACTCCCTTAAACTGAGCAGCCCTGCATGGAGCTCAGTAAAAAAACCCAATTTTGATAGATGTAAAGCTTGAAAACGTAGGAAATAAAGCCTACTCTTAACTCTGACTCCCAGCCAACCATAGCACCACAGCCCCATCTTAGTAATGCTACAAATAATTATGTTGTCCTGTACAATCATTAAATTCTTAGTCAAGTGTTTTAAGTCGCAGACCACCAAGTCACAAAAACCTTAATTAACACAGAGATTGGGGAGATTGTGTATTAAAAAGAAGCAGTGGTAACTTAAAAGAACAAGGTAATTAGATTTATTAACATACCTCCTGCAGCATTATCGCTGCTAGATATCTTACTGTTCTGCTTCCATGTTCTCCCGTGTTGTTGTGTAGCTGTATTCTTTGTTTATTTAGTTCTTGGCCTCTTTATCAGACAGTGTGTCCTTTTTTATGTTCTCATTAAACAAATTACATGGGTTAATTTAATTGAAGCTTCTAAAAGAACAAAAGCTTTAGGAAAAAGTGCTCCTGTTACAACTAAGGGAGTTTATTGTGCTGGATAGTTGTACACGTGTAGTTCAACGATTAATATTGACTTTCCACTCTATTTTGGTTTTCTTCACATTAGAGTTTATAACATTACGTTTGCTTTTACTGCTGTCTTACTCTTGTACATAATCATAATATGCTTTATTATATTTCCCATTCATTTATGTGTCTATATGTTGTGATTCCTGTGTGGGAGCCAGAAAGCCTGGATAAATATACATTTTATTAAAACATTTCTGGAAATGGTATGTCAGTCAGAACTCTGTGCACATACAGCAATGTTGATCCCTACCACTGGAAGCCAAATGTCCTCTAGTGAGATCTTTCTTAAGTTTGACTGACTGTGTCAAGCAGGAGGACGTGGGTGTAACAATACAGTGTATTTTCTATTTCGTAATAGTTCCCACTATTAGTATAGAAATGTACAAAAGTTGCTATTAAATAAGAAGAGAAAATTATATGGCTATTTAGCCTCTTTAATGATACAGCTCTTTGTGCACTTTATAAGAAAATGTAATAAATAAAGGAAATCGCAGTATTTATTTAGTAATTATTAATAATCTGCCAAAAGTGATGAAATTGCATCTCTTGGCTTACACTGTGGCAGTTAATAGTTTATTTGTAAAGTTTCCATTGTCCACAATCGGAAAATATTGCGTGAGCATGACTTACTTTAATTCCTATATTATTTTAATTTAGCAATAACATGGGAACAGATGTACATCATTATGTGTCTGAACAACCACACTGAGCTGCTGAAAACACTATAAACTAGAAACCTGCTCTCATTACACCTGAGGCATTTGGCCTCCAGTGATCAACACTAGCACATCATGATGTACAGAGAGACAGCTGACATATAGTCCTCTGAACCTCACTGAGCCTATTAGTGTGTTTATCTTGTATGCATTTGATTTAGCTGGCAGACTCTTGCTTCTCATTTCCTCAACCCCCAGCATGCTCAATTGAACCATCATTTTTTATATTCTGTTTGACATGATTTCTTTTTGTCCATAAATCAGTTTAAAATGAACATGAATTTAACCTGAACTGCAAAAGTAAATAATAAATATTTGTCCAATATATGTTCAGTAAGTTATCTGCTGTACATATGAGCTACAAGTTGTTTACAATCTGCAGCATGTTTACACTGATGTATATTCATAAATAAGAAACAGGATCATGACAGATCTTAGATGACATTCATGCAATCTGTTCTCGCCGGGAAATCACAAGCAAACAAAATGGTGTATCCATTCTCCCTCATGAACATTTTGAAAGCTGCACAGATTAATACTGTTGCATTTCTACAGTCATCTTCCCTGCATTGTTTGAGTACATTCCTGCTACATTTACACCATCAGCTGTTGGTCAGTGAATTAATGCGGGAGCAGGACTCAGCACTGTAGTGCCCATGTGCATGTGCAAATGCATGGATAAAATAGAACCCATGCAAACTTTACACAGGCTCTTATTATTAACATTTTGCAGGCCATACAATCCTGCAAAAAACTAAGTACAACCCCAACTCTTGCGGGACCGACTACTGTTCTGCTACATCAACAACTCGGATGATATAAACATGGCTGAACAGAATCTAACTGGCAAAGCACAGAAGGCAAAACTAAACATAACACATGTGAGAAAATGGACTATTAAAATAAGACAGGAAAAATAAACTAAATAAATCAATAAAGAGAGTATCAAACAAAGAGACATAACTAAGGAGATAAACAGATGCAAACTATGATTTTGACATGAAACTATCAACTAAACAAAGGTCAAAGGTAAACAAATGCAGAGACAAAGGCTGACTACTCACAGAGGCAAGACATGGTACAGGTGATGCAAGAAGGGACTAACGCTAGCACAAAGAACATGACATTTAACTATGAAGACTAAGTGTTAGAAGTAGAACCTTCATTATTTCAAGTCCAAAAATAATTTTAAAAATCCATCAAAACGCATGGCCTAAAAACCTATAACATTCATATTCTCATGAACTCACACAATATGTGCATATCATTGTAGCTAATATAACGGTTTGTTGACAAAGGTGTCAGACTGACAGGCTCTTGAGGGCCCTCAGTGCTCATCTTTCCAACTGTCAGATGAAGTCAGACGGGACCCTGGAGACCAGTGGCTGCAAACCAGCCACATCTTGTATGGACAAGGCTCAGAAGATCCATCAAAGAAAGCAAATAACAGCTTGTGATTCAGAGGCAGAAGTGGAAACAGGATTATAAGATGAATATTCAGAAGGATAGTTTGTCTAAAGATTTATGCATATCTCTGTTGCAATATTAAAAAGGGTCGCTGTTTCATTTTCTGGGTCATTGTGTTTGGTAATATCTTATTGTCAACTCTAAATGCATGGTTTGGAGGAGCGACATCCTGTACCCTGATGTCCACTCAAACAGCTCCTGCATCCTGATAAGTTCTCAGAAGCCTTTGTTGGTTTTGTCATGCTGTGTTTGAGTTTCTTGTCACTGTTCTCTTGTCAGTTTCCCCAGGTTGCACTTAGCAGGAGGTTCCAAATACTTTCAGCCTGCAAGACAAATCCGACAGTTTTCTTATTGTTTAGCACTGTCTGGAAATGAGGGCTTCATTAAAGAGATTGCAATTTGGACTTTTGGTCCTGTCTTGCTATCTTTTCCAATAACATTTTTGGGGCATTTTTGACAGGTTTATAAGGTTCTTACAATATATTATGCCAATGTATTTAATATTTCTCTATAATCCATACAGTTATTAGTCCCCTTCACCACCAGCACTCTCCTAAAGCATTTATAATCTATATTCTTCTTTTTTTAATCTTGTCTCCTTCCATTTGCCATCTAGCCATTCATCCATCACACTAACAGTCACTGGAGTGCCAGATTATTTATTCTCACCTTTCCAAGTTTCTAATTATCCACACAGTCAAGTCTCACAGCACCAAAGCTGTGTGTTAGCAAGGCAGACACTGAATTTGACAAATGGAAGAAGGTGCATCATCAGGATCTATTAGGGTCTTTGTAATTACAGGGCTGTAATAACCTCGGTAAAAGTTTCACATCTTAATATAGTTTAATACAGTTCCATTTACAGTTTTCAGATCTATAGATGTTCAAACATTTTGTAAAAGTCAGTCATTCAACCAATCAGAACGTTGGACATAACTTTAAGAATTGTCATCATCTTTATGCGTCTGCCGCAGCTACGATCATTAAACAGTGCCACGAAAATGATTACATAATAGAAGGTGCAGCAGCATAGATTATTTTCTCACCTCAGCAATGACTAAAAGTTAAAAGCAAACCAAAAAGTAAGATCTGAATGGCAGTACACGCTAAACACCAGGCTAGTTAACTGGATTTTGAATTTATTCATCATTTAGATGTTAACTGAGAAGAACTTGCAAGGTGGTTTCAAAACCTGTAACGCTGATTATTAGCTGATATCAGCTGACACGCTGATATTAGTTGCTTCTTTAGATTATGCAGCACATTCTCATCCTGGGCCATCACGTAATTCCAGATTGTCAGATGCACTTGTGTCACACATAGTGCCTTCTGGCATCAGGGCCTTTATTCATCGAGCGAGGCAATGCTGGCCGCCAAAAGATAATGGCCCCCTTTACACACCGGATCATGAGCCAGGAAGGGTAGCAATGGACCGACACTGTGGTTAATGTCGCGTTCGAAATTTCTACCTTTCATTTCCCTCAGTTGTTGATTTGTATGATTTTTATTTGGTTTCATATACTGGTGGGGCTTAGATCCTACAGACTACTTGCTTATGATTAGGAGAAAATTGTGTCTTGCCCCTTCACAAAAGCAATCCTGCACATTCAAAAATGACAAGTTGCTAACGACAACTGCTCCTCACTGGTGTGTCGCAAACCAGGGCCAAAGCGCACCTTGTGCATTAACCATTCACTTTGAAAAAACAGCATTGCATCACACTCAGAAATGAGTATGGGCTGCTTTTATCCATGTAGTGTAACATTACAGACACTACGTGATTATGACCTTCAGTTAAAGAGGTTTAATAAACTCTTGTTTTGTTCGTAATGTTTTTGAAGCACCTTACTGCTCAGTGTCTCTGCGGTGATTTCACTGTCCTTGCTCATCTCCACAGTTAAGTTCAAGGTTTTAGGTAATAACACGCAAGAATAAAAACCACGCTGTAACAAAACACAGCTACTTGAAAGCTGTAGTAAATGCTATCATGGAAGCCTCGATGTAGCTTTAACAAAACAGTTGACTGACTCACTGAATCAATAGGATTCATCTTAGTGTAAACATGAATCATTAAGTAAATTCTGTCATTAAATGAAGGTATCAAAGCAGACTGTCAGTAGCTGCCAGTAATTTAGCTTGCATTCAGCTGGCAGTCAATCTTATAATACAGTTGGAGATCTCAATCTTTTGTATAGGTCAAGACTTTTGTACCTGAACACTCTACATTAATCTTTTCGACAAGATCTCTTTTGATGGTGATGCTACACAGAGGAGACAAAGGATTTTTTTTACAGCCGGTAAGCAGGTTAGACTCAAGCACAGGACTCAAAAATCAAAGTTCAGTGCATTTACAGTGAAATAATTACACAATAATGCAATACAAAAAAGGAGAAAAGTGCTCCAGGCATCCAGGAGGGAAGGGAATCTACACATCTAATAAGCCACAAAACACACTCTCTCAACTCAGGGTTGGCTCACCCCGCACTGGGAGAAGAGAATCCAGAAGCCGCACAAACACACAGAGCAGAAGAAGCCAGGGTTTCACAAACTGTGTAGTTCAACAATCCAGCAAAGAATAACAGACCAGGGGCCTGTTCTTCGTACCTCGCTAAGTAAGTTAGCTGGATTAGATTGTTGACGATTTCGCGTGATCCTGGATCGTTCGGTTCCCCGAAGCTCATCCGGGACTTGCTGTCATAGCAACAGAGCCGTAAGCGTAAACCTGCTCGGGAGCAGGTTTACTTTATGTAAACAGGATTAGATCGCGGCCACGCAGGTATGTCCGCTTCATTTATAGAAAGCAACAGCGATATTCCACCACTGTTTCACCATAAATAAATAACATCAATGTAACTAAAGATAATGCAGCACTTGATCCTTGTATTGATGTCACACAGATACATACAGATCATTTCCTAAAAAAGGGAAATGTACTATTAACATTATTACATGTATGTGATTATTACAGATGTAATTCATATTTCAGAGTAGCAATTGCAAATTACTTCGTGTAATCAAGATGAGAGACCATGGCTATAAAAGCGAAGGTGGATTTGGGAAGCCTGTCGATACGCGAGCCATTCCTGCGGAAGGTGCAAGATTGATAAGGAGAGTCTCAGAATTCAGCGTATATTGCGGGACAGACAGGATCCTTTAGCTCAGCGCGACAGTGTGCTCATAGAGAGATATCGATATTCCCGTGAGGGTATTATTTACTTAACCAACTTGTTGACGAGGGGGTGCAGGACCACCACCTGTCTTTTTTTCCTCTGCCCTTTTCTTGGTTGCTGTTATGAACAAACTAACAGAGTTATTATCAGGAGTTCCTTGCCAAGAGACGAAAAGCAATCTAAGATGATAAATATTACCATTCTGTAGAATACTCCTGTATATTCACTTTTACTTGTTCCCATGTTCTTGTGGGTCCTGTTGTGGCTCTAATGTGAAAGGATATAATATAACATATATGATATAATAGTAATCCATATGATATTGGATAATATAGTGTCAATATGATAATCTACCCTACCGCCTACTGGTGTTGGCCAGAGGGGCCGATGGCGCGATATGGCAGCCTGGCTAATCTGTAGCTGCCTCCACCAGTGTGTGAATGTGGGAGTGAATGAATAGTGGTATCGTAAAGCGCTTTGGGTGCCTTGGAAAGCGCTATATAAACCCAATCCATATTATTATTATTATTAAATTACCTACGAGTTTGATTTGTCAGCAACTTTCTGCCAGCCCTCTCTCCTTGCTTTTGCAGCCTTTGCAGTGTTCTCTTGCGTTTTAATTAAACTCTGAAACTCCTGAAATCCCTCACTCATGAGTTCTTGCTCTGCTGCCGGAAAATACCGAGCACGCCCCTTCGACATTTTCGCCGACCAATCAGCGGGTTGCCGATCAATGTTTCTACTATCGATGCGTAGCCCCTTTTACGACACCCAGTGATGTCCATTACTGCGTCCAGCTGTATAACCGTACGGAACAGCCCAGAGGTGTGGGGAACCGGATTAGCGAGCTCACGGTTAGCGCGATGGTTTGGTCTTGGATGTGTCATTTGATCTTGGATGTAGTAAGCGACGTACGAAGAACAGGCCCCAGAGGTGGGAACCCGAGATGAGTCACACCCATGAACACAGACTACTACAAACAAATACAGATAGATGAGAGAGGAGAGAGAAAACAATTATGGCAAGGATCATGATCTTTAACACCACATGTATTTGAAACATGATCGCTGGATAATCATAACACATAATGAATAAGTGTTAGATGAGGTGGCTCAAGTAAAATGTGCCACTGCTACTGCTGTATGGGAAGTGACATGCTGACATGCTGGAAGCACACTAAAGCCCTGTCTAAAATATCATTGATTAAGTCAACATAAATCTAAATATTCCACCATACTGTGAGAAAACTGGCCCAAGACATAGAAAGAAACTTTACACTGGATGTGAAATAGGTGTCTGCATATTCACTACCATTATAGTGTATCTTGCTCTTGGCTGAAATGTTGACAACAAAAAGAAGAGAGTCGTTTTCTAAAACTACGAATTCTAATAAAGACACATGCTTTCATTATCGCTGGCTCAAAATTAAAAGTCGTCTGTGATGATTTAATTGAAAAGATGAAAGTGAAAAGATACAGGCATGTTTCTCTTTTTTAAAAAAGAAGGCTGGAAAGAGGAGCAGTGTTTCATGAAAAAATGGTTTGGTTTGTAGAAACATCAACACTTAAGGTAGTGAGAGGTGGCTAGTCATCAATGCCGTGATCTAATTTGCTCAAGTTAATTGCACCAAGTACTGAGTACTAATTAGACAATTATATACTTGTGGTAAAAAATGATCCATGCAGCACCTTTAAATGATTTTAAATTCTCCCATTTATCTTCAGTGACAGCTGAGCTCTGTGAATTCTCTCTGTGCTTATCTCCATATTTCCACCTGCAGTAATTTGGGAAAAGATGAAATTACTTGTTTGACGTGAACATTTGTGCAGAACCTGACGTCCTGATAGCTCACTGCTCCATCCTCTCCTTTGGGATGATCTCTGCCGCTCTGACTTCATGGCTAATTTGACAGATAAAAGGTGGAGATGTTAACAAGCAGCTAACACAATACGAGTCCCTCTGCTCCACACTGACAGCTATAACGTCTCTGAGTATGTGAGTGGGGCTTACATGTAAGTGATAGGTCGACTGCACTTAAACTGATCACTGCATGAGCCAGCTTGTTAGCCCTCTGAGTTCAGCCTAAATGGTCTTCATGCTAACGAGCTATACATGATTACACAAAGTACTTGGAAAAAAGAGACAGTGATAAAACCGCAATCCGCATTAATAAACAAGCTAAATTAGCCAAGAGGCTTTTTGACAGAAAGGTTAACGCAACAGGATAAAGAATAAAAACAGTGCAGTCTACGATAAAATATCATACTTAGAGTAAAAGTGCAACTGGCACATAATGAGGGCCTTATATTGTGAGTCCAAAAATTGTATATATAAATATATACCAAAGTGAATAAAAGTAAAGAGTAACACAGAGATTATGCAAGAGGGTAGCACAAACTACATTAATAAATAATATGTACACTGTAAATCTAAGAAACTGCTGCAGGAGGTTATACTCCAGTGGAATGTTACAGAGTGCTATGCTTGACAGGTGTGTCCACCTGTCACAGAGAGAAGAGTTATTGTACAGTTTCACAGAGAACCGTCGAATGATTTCCTGAAGCATTCTTTATGGCAGCAGGGTTGAAGAAGTCTGAAGGAGAATGAGCTCTGCTGCCTCAGTAGTGTGGAATGAAGAGTGGAGCTGAGATGGATTGTCTGTGATGGAGAGCAGTTTGTTCAGTGACCTCTTGTCCCTAACTGACTGAAATGCCTCCAGATTCTGGCCAGTGATGGTTCCAGCTTTGGGAATTGGTTTGTTGATCCTGCTGGCATCTCTAGCACTGATGCCGCCTCCCAGCAGACAACAGCAAAATACTGCAGAAGGTGTCTGTAGTCTGGTGTACAGATTGGTAGAAGATCTTCAGCATTTTGCTGCACATATTAAATCAGGGATGCCAAACTCATAGTACATAGTAGACCACTTACAGCTCACTTTAATCTTCAGTGGGCCAGACCAGTGAAACTCTCCTTATGTCTGGCTCCACTGCATTAAAGGATCTGAGATTTCTTTGAAAGAAGAGTCTGCTCATCCCCTTATGTGGACAACGTTACTGTTGGTCCTCAAGCCCAGTCTGTAATTTAGGTAAACATCCAAATAACTGCAGCAAATCACTGTTTCCACCTCGTCTTTTGTCTTCAGAACTGCCTTAATACTTTCTCGTATTTATCATCTTAACTCTTTCTTCATAGATTCAACAAAGTGCTGGAAACATTCCTCGGAGATTTGGACCATATTGTAGAGCAGCTTCATGCATTTACTGCAGATTTATTGGTTGCATTCAAGATGACAATTTGAGTTCAGTTAACTCATTGTCATGTTTCATTGTAATAAGTGTTTATCGGAGTTACTGTTGCCTTCCTATCAGTTCAAAGTATTCTGACCATTGTAATATGACCTCTGGCATCCAGACACCCAGAGAACTGCTGGTCACTGGAAATTTCCTTTTTTTAGACCAATCTTTGAAAAAACTAGTGATCATCGTGTGGGGAAAAATCCCAGTAGATCAGCCGTTTCTGTAAATGTAGCTATTTATATTAATGAGCAGTTGAACAGCTGTACCTAAGAAGAAAGTGGCTGGTGAGTGCACACTAAGCTAAGAAGAAGATGTTTACAGTGATCCATAACCGAAAATATAATGTTTAAACAAATGCAGTTTTTAGCAGCAATCAGTTTATCACCAGAGATACCAAAGTATGCAGTAGTTTCAATGATTTTACTTCAGCATTAAGCATTCTTGAGACTCATTTGCTGTATTAGTGGCAATCCCTTTATAATTAAATGGTATTTCATGGTTTTAATGAAAACATTGCAATATGTCAGTGGCATCTCTGATCGCGGGTCCTTTAGGGATGTGTGATCACCTAAATCCTCTCCAATCTCTTGCCAATTTTACATTGAGAAATAATATTCTTAGTGTATCTGTTTGCGCACACAATCTTTCACATAGTGGTGAAAGACTGTGTCTTCCTTTCCTTAAGGCTCAGCCTCTCTTGGGTGCTCTTTTTAAATCAGTCATGCACATGAATAAAATTATTAGCTGTAAATTAAAATTTCAATGTTTTTTCTCAAATATGTTGTTGACATCAAATGTAATTTGTTTTTCAATTTCACTTTTCTGACTGCATGACTGTTTTTTCCACTGAAAACATGTCCCAGGCTTGCAGAAAAGTCATCAGTGTAGTAAACATAGTAAAGCTGAGCATAAAAAACATATTTTTTTCATTTAGCTACAAAAAGCAAATCAGTTTCTCTGAATGTTCAAGGATGTAATCGTTTCAGTGTAATATACAGTACAAGGCAGGCTCAGGTGAGAACTTTTTTAAGTACTGGCTTCTGTTGGCTGCAATATTTCCTGGCAGAAGAACAGAGCAAAGCTGCTATTGAACCTGGAAATGTGTAACTAGGAAAGATTTCTTTGTTAACCACATAACAAAGAAGTGTTATAAAGCAGTATATGCAGTGTAAAGCTTCCCTTTATACTGCATATACTGCTTTATGTCACAACTTCAAAGATTTTCAACTCCATTAAAGTATAATGTCACAGATAATCAAGTGCCATACATAACATGGTGGCATCAACAAGAATGTACAGATATTTTTTAAATGTAATGTAACACCATAGCTTCAGCATAACCAAAAAAGTAAATGTGTCTGTTCAGCCACTGAGCTGATTATCATTTTACTATTAGAGGCTAAAGTAGTATGCTTCTGATTAGTCAAGTGTTTACCAGTAAGGCTTCGTTCAGAAATCAACCAATGTTCCCAAATACATCACCGTTAATTAATACTTCATCTTATTAACTGTCGCCTGGGGTGAACACACATACACCCACAGTAACATAGAAAATGATTCACGTACACAAACAAATGCAAATTCCTGTCTATGAGTGCATCAGGGGGAGTGTGTCAAAACATTTTCCACTGAAGTGCCCAGAGCAAAGCATGAAAATACAATAAGGGTCATCTGACCTCGACACTTTACAAAAAACTGATGGGAAGCCTCTGTACTGCAAAGTGAAAGATTCAGTTTGCACATGGTCCTCTCTGTGTCTGCTGAGCAGTTTTGAAGGATGGAAGACTCTAAAGGGGACACCAGAGGTTGGAGGTCAGACTGAACAGAAAGAACTGAGAAGACTTTGTGCAGCATGTTTGTGCTTTAAAGCCCTAGTGTGTTGCTGGGTGTGTACACCTTATCAACATTTGATACAAATTCGTTGTTTGTTTGTTTCATATCCTCAGTATGAATAATTAAGGAATTCAGCAGAGAAAGTGTGTTAATAAAGTAACAAAAGTTTTAGAACAACCCAATTTTTCCACTTTTTTATTGAACATTATGCAATTTAATGTCTCATCACACTCTGAAATGAAAGCATAATACAAATGGGCAATTAGAGTTAAAAAGAAATCATGGAATCAATTTATGGACCAAAAGAAATTCTAAACTTTTGACTCTTCTGCAGTTCTGACCTCAACCCCAGTGAAAATTTTTGTGACCAAGCTGGTGACCAGCATGAGGAGGAGATTCCAGGCTGTTAATGGTTCTTTCATTTTTTCATGGGTAAAACCCACATACTTAACACTGCTGCTCAACCTATGAATGCATTTTCCTCATAAATATAGCCTCAAATAAGGGGAAATAAACAGGTTTTCCAATGGTGCAAGATTTATTGCCAATAACACTTACACTTAATTACACTTCAGTCTGTACATAATTATTGGTTTTGAAATTTGAATGGATTGTGTATACTATTCCTGTGTCTGACTTCCTGCCCTCATAATCTCATCTGTACTGTTTAAGTTATCTTCCATAAATGGACCTGGCACTATTTATTAGTGAAACTGGGCAGACAAACACTTCTAGTAGCACAATCTCTAAAATACAGCTCGTCTGGTAGAATAGTAAGCATTGTCTTGAGTGAGCGCAATTGGCTCCAGCAGGCACGTCAAAGGCTAATTTATTCTCAGGAAGAGAACTGCCTTTAGATTTCATGTTAAATTTCCCTTAACTATCTCCAAGAGAAAAAAATGTACACAAAAACAAACAAACATAAAAGCACAAAAAAAAGCATTTCTCTGATTTTATAATAATGCATTTAAGATGATTGATTTTTGGAACATAGGATCCAGTTAACCATGCCTGAGACAGACTTAAGTTGAAATCACATTACAATAAACACAAATGCCATGCTCCAGTGAGGACTGTCCATCTCATGACAGCGCCGACCATGCTGCTTAAAGAGAAAGGGAAAAGACTACCTAATGCACAGCAGCTGTGCTAATCAACTCCAAGGAGCACTGCTCTCTGAACCAATCTGCTCCACCTCTCCCTCTGTAGCTGAGAAACACCACACAATGCTTCTAGAAAATGGTCTAAAAAAATCAATAAAAAACACTGTAAGTCCCGTCACACACATTTCCCAACAATAGTACAATTTATAATGATTTGTTTGCCCTGTGTAGCATCTAGCCACAGATATTTAGTATGTATTCAAGAAGGCTCTTATTAGTCAAAACTAAATCTTCACAATAGAAAGAAAGATCACTACAATTAGACTCTATTCAGACCTAGAGTTCATTAACACCATCTAATCAGTAATTGCTCTGATGGGCTGACATTGATACAATAACTGGATATGCTAAGAAGGCTGATTGAGCTGATGAGTCCCAGTTTCTTGTGAGCGTTATTATTCATAATATTTGTGTAGATTTGACAGTATAAATATAATAATCTTTGCAGATATAAGAATATCCAGACAAGGAACAGTTTGTCTTCTGAGCAACACTGACCAACAGAAGACTATATGCATGTAAGTAATTTGTGCCTAATGTCTAATTTAGCTTTGCACTGAATAGTATCAGTAAGTATAAGACAACCTTTTTGTTTGCTGACCCAATACAGCCAAAAACAAACAAATACTGGTCCCATCTCTAAAAATATAGAACACCCAAATTGGCCAATCGCATTGTCCCCTGCTCTCAGTTAGGAGACTAGACTCACTATGGTTTGTTAGGTGCTTTGTCCAGCATTTGTGTGTAACTTAGCACCAAGCTAAGTAGAAGTTTTGACTAAATACACCGATCACATCTTTGATTGCACCCTAATAATGACCTAAATGATAAGATTTTTCTTGTAGTCATTTATTGTGAGGCAATAATAAAAAAAAATTAATTGGTTCTATTGGAAAAGCGACAATATACAACATCAACATCATTGTTTATCTATGTCTAAGTTTAAAATTAGAGATTATTCTGTACTATGTACTTTCTCATTAATTGTATGTAGATGTCATTACAACAAAAAAGTGTTGCATTAATTTTTTTTTCTTTTTTTTTGCATTTTACCCACTGTGATGATGGTAGATCTTTCATCAAAGGTCTAATACACACCTTTTTACAGCAAATACAAAGTGTGCGGTGTTTCAATCTGGTAGATCTAAAATGACGGACAACGTCAACAACAGGAAATACCCAACATTGTTTTTTTACAGGGCGTGATTTACCTTTGCAGTAATTGCAATGCTAAGTGGTATTACACATAGACATACACATACACGCACACACACGCATGCTGCCCACACGCCCAATCATACACACATGCACATGCTGATGAACAGAAAAGCCTGCAATACATCTTGCACACGCACATACTCGAACTCTATTACAATGTCTGCCTGTAATTAGAGTCAAGGTGACAGAGTGCGCACACACCAACACACACTGATCACTGTATCTGTCAGTGAGTTAGTTAACCTCATTTACTTTGCTGAGAAGAATTCTCTCTGGTCCCCGCACAATCAAGAAATATTGGTCTGCATCTTTTGTTGTTTTGGTCTACTGTCTATCCATTTATGCACTTTCATAACAATAAATGTACCAGTAAATGTGACCAGACTATAATAAAAGCAACATTAAAAAAAAGTACAATAAATGAGTTACAACTGGTTTTCAACAAAATAAAAGTTTAACTAACTTGTTATTCACCCCCATTCTCATAAACATGAGTCAGCTGTGTCTGTCTTTGTGTTATAGGATAGAATAGAATAGAATAGAATAGAATAGAATAGAATTGCCATTATACACATGTATGTTGCATGTGTTATGTTATGCACATAACTGTGTTTTTGGACTGGTAGTGTACAATAACTTCTCAAATTTGGCTGTTCAGACCGACTAATGGATTAACCTCCTCTTTCAACAAAATAGAAAACAACAAAAAAAAAACAATGTGCACTAAATTGTGCTTTTAAATGAAAGTTATGCAATGTAAGATTTCTTACTAATGCAATGTTTGCAGGATTTTGTGACACGTGTTCAGCTGAAGAAAATGACTTATTTACACGTTTATTTACAGTTTAAGTTGGACTTAAATAAAAAGCACTGGATGGATGGAAGGATCCATTAGAACAGACTGAGGATTATTCTTGTCATCCCTCTGCACTACTGAATGTTTCCACATCTAGAGTATTTATCATAATTATACTCATAGTTGCAAAAACAAAATGCTAAACACTCAGTAATGCCTCTGCATTGCCAAGACACTATGTTTCTCCAGCAGAAATGCTCTGTCACCCAGAATATAAATAATGAATTTTGTTGGGGTTGTTGAGTCCAATTTTTAACTTTGAAAGGAGCCTCCTGCTAGGCGTTATGCAAAACTAAACTGATTACTTCCATGCTCCAGCTCTTTATTTAAGATACAGATGGAAAGATTTATATCAGCTTTGAAAATAAATAACAAATTAGTTTATTTTCATTCCTCTGAGTGTGAGTAACCAAGTGTGACTTGCTTGCTTCTCTCAATATTGGTGTGAACTGCACAGAAATTAATGTAGAAATAAAGGTTCATCTGTTAAGTGAGACAGAAAAAGAAGGATGTCTCTAAAGCTTATAAAATCATGGTTGTGGATTACCCTTTAACATTGAGGTCTAGAGGGAACTGAATCTGTTATTTAGTCACGCCCAGAGCCTCGTTCTACTCAGTGGCAGCATTACTGATCGCTCTGCAATCAATGGTAAAGTTGTGAGAAGAACTGGATTACTCATGCAGGAGCGGATCTAGAAGGGTGGGGTGGCAAGTGCCACCCTAAAATGATCTCTTGCCACCCCAAGTGCCACCCTAGTTTTGCATATGACAGCGTTGTTTATTTATTTTAAAAAAAGACAGCATTAACACTGTGAGCGTAGTTACAGTTAACAGTGAATGTAAATGCTAAAACTGAATATATTGCACAGTGTTACCCCCCTCCAATATTAACAAATGGTTCAGCCCATAGCGCAGACCGGCTTTTTTCTTTTTTTCAGTATCAAGCGACGCTTATGATTGTACCAGAGCACACCATAGGAATTTCAGATTTCACACAGGTGGTTGGTTGTTGCACTCTGGAAATGGAATGACACGCTGCATCTCCAAATCCAATAACTGATTTAAACTGACACAGCAACAAGCTGCAGCCACGCTGAGTCTCTATTTTAGCCCAAGTTGAAAATTCGGACTTCAAAGCATACATCGGCTTTTAAATTGTAATTACAGGCCAGTAAATAACCACACAACAGAACCTCCTCTATTCCTCGCTGGCTCCAAATCTCTCAGTGGAATGATCAGTGGTTCGCTATCTGTCACCATCAAAACACTCCACAAATCCCGTGAATGATTCGCTTCCTTATAAACCATTGAATCAGATACCGAAGCAGTTAGGTTCTAAATGAAGCTTCGGACGTCACCGATCACGTGACTCTGGCCAAACGAATCAAGCTTCGATACAGTGCTTCTGAAGCAGTGTGTTGATTTTTTTTGACACACGCACCGGAGCTTCAGCTTCAAGCGGGCCATCACTATCAGCAGCGTTACGTTGTTGTAGAAAAAGATGGTAAATAAACGACTGGAACCACTACTCCCTCCTGCTGGATCATTTGGGGATTATCAGTCTGCTGCTGAGACGCTCGGGGTCGTGCGGTGTATGAGGCACGAGCGCTCTCCATCCGTTGCGAAGTTTAGCGATGGCCACTAGCGCCCTAGCCATTTAGCTAGTGAGCAGTTTAGCCAGTTTAGCTCCGCTAACCCACGGTCGTTACAATATATAAAAGCCATGCGTTTTTCTAATACTGTTGTTACGTTTTTGTGTGTGTGTGTGTGTGTGTGTTTTTGTAAAAAAAATTTAAGCGATTTTCTAAGGAAAGCTCGAAAACAGTAAAGAAAGAAAACCCACTTCTTTCCTATCGGTGGGAAATTGTACCATCTCGACCTTTTTTTTTAAGTCACGTGGGATTCGGTTGTTAAGTAAAACGGGAAAGTTTTGGGAGTGACGGTAAAGGCAGCAAGACAGAGCAAGCGAGTGAAAGAGCGAGTGAGAGAGAGAGTTTTTAGATGTAGGAGATTTGTGACGTTTAGCGTGGAGTGTATCGTTAGTGTGTTGTATTGTCTTGTGCAGTAGTTCTGTTGTGTAGTCATTGTTTTGTTTTGCGTGTCAGTGAGGGCACTAATGAATGTCACAAAGGCAGATTGCAGTGTAAATACTGTCACCAAGTAGAAAACCAGCGAAGTGATACACCTCCTGTTGCCAGGCCTGCAGGTTTGTCCCTGTGCTGTTCTCCTCTGTCTTTTGGTGGACAAACAATTTGTTTTACTGGCACACATCATTTGTGGGGCATCTTATTGCGACACCTGATTGTTCTCTCATTTTAGTTTTAGTAATATTTTTAAATGGTTGTACAAAAAAACCCTCGGCAGGTGTACTGGCTGCATTTTTAGATAAATAGTTGTATATGTTTACAAAATGTGTGCATAAGTTTTCAAAATGTACAATTTATATTTGCATTTCAAGTTATAAAAATAATTTACTCAACACATCTGTGTTTTTCTTTACAGTAAAAAAAAAACTACTACTAGGATTTTAAGTTCTTTGTGTGATTCCAGCTCAGTAACACTAATGCAGTATGTTAGTGAAAAAACAACTTAATTCAGACACGTGAGGTTAAGCTGAAAAGAATGATGGCAAACAAGGCAATGGGAAAAAAATTAATTGAAACAATTTGAGGGTGAAATACAAACGTAAACTCAAAAGGAGTCAAAAATAGCCGGTTGTATTTCGGACCTCAGAGGGTTAATCCAACAAATCATGAAAAATTAGGTTTAAATTTGTGTTCATGACAGTGCAGATTTCTGACATTTTGTGTAATTTAAGCATGTAACAATTTGATTTTTCTAACAAAAAAAGTGTGAAACTTAAGTTAGACTTGTGTTTGTAAATGAACCGCCCCATGTTGTGTAGCTTTCTGGATTTTATACTTATTGGGCTACATATTTATTTATTATACAGGCTATACAGTACATAAAATCAAAACTCACATGTTTTATGTAACTAAAGTGTGTAATTATGTGGGCTACAGACAATAATTAAGTTATAGACTATATTTATATGAAAAACGTGTATACTTACTGCATTTGAATCATTTTAACCATATGTAACCACCTGCATATGTGTTTGAAAAAAAAGGCTTTGATTTTGCCACCCCATTTGATTTCTTTGCCACCCTCATGGCACCCTAAGAAAATTTCTCTAGATCCGCCCCTGTACTCATGCAGTGGGATCCTAAATGTGTTTACACAGTTTACATATTATGGGGTCTTGTTTTCCTTATGGAGATAGATAAATAAATAAAAGTTAAGGTGAAGACATTTTTGCAGACAGAAAGTTGTGATTGTGGTTAATGTTAGACTAAATTTTACTTCTCCTCTAAATTCCTGGAAGCATGTCTATGTGTGTGTGAGTGTGTGTGTGTGTGTGTGTGTGAGCGCCCAGTATTTCTAATGCTAATTACTTACAGAGGAAATAATGAAGTATTTTTGTGTGTGTGTGTGGATGCACGCACATGCACACTCCATAATTTTGCTGTTGTTAGCAGTAATGCTAATTGCTAGCATCAATGCTGATAATTGTGATGTGCTTGTGTGTGTATGTGTGTGTGTGTGTGTTTGTGTGTGTTGTGTGTGTGTGTGTTTGTGTGTTTGTGTGTTTGTGTGTGTGTGTGTGTGTGAGAAAGAGAGCTTGTGTCTGTGTGTGGTGTGCATATGGATAGCAGTGTGTATTTTGTGTTTACACAATGTGCATGCACCATCAGTCACTGTCCTGTCATTAGCACTCATGCTAATTGCTAGCAGACAATCTAATGGAGTGGTCCCTCCGGAACATTCAGGATTCTCAGACTTCCTTCAACACCAACACAACTCGCTTGGGCATGTGTGTGTCATGATGGGAGGATTAATGAAGGAAGCAGGGAAATGATCTTTCCCAGTTAGTGTGTGTGACAGAGATACATTTGCAAGTCTGCATGTGTGTCAGCAAGAGACTGATAGAATTAATAACAGCGTCCAAAAGGTGTGTGTGTTTGTTTCAAGGTTTGTGTTCTTATGTTACACTGTTCCAAAAAATAGTAATGTCAAATTATTTTACTGTGTATTTTACAGTTGTGTACTGTTTTTCTAGAATATCATTACATTTACATAAGTAGACTGTGATCTGACACGTCAAATGTAAAATAACATAACATCACTGTAAATGTAATAAAACACAATTTACTTGTTTGTTAAATATATTTTTTTGTACATATGCATATTTAGATTGTAAAAATACATCCAGAAATGTCTCCCATCATGCCTTGGGACATGTGCTGCTGTTTAGATGTTCTTGTTTTATTGTTTATGGTTACGTTACTTTTAACTGTTATCTTGAATGTTGTGTTTACGCCGTGGTGCAGCGTCACTGACAGTTGTTGTTTTGTAGAGAGAGTGCTGTACCATGAGTGACTTCTGTTGTGCTGTTGTTGAACCTTGAGGCACATTGTAGCACCGGCAAGTGTTTTAATAAAGAGCTCCCCCTACCAGCTTGGGGTTAAATAACAAGCTCAATCTCTCTCTGTGAGCTTCTTTGTTAAGATTTCTCTGCATGCCACAATGTAAAACATTGCACGGACACGCTGTGCTAATTATATATTTTGAAAAAGAAATGTAGAGGTAGGAATTGCAATTAATATAAATAACATGACGCTAAGCATCGGCCAATGAATGTGAACTAACAACAAGGTCGCGGGTATGGCTGCGACCGTAGGAAAAAACCCTAATATGAAGGTATTTTACTGTGCATTTTACAGTAATGTTCTGTTCTTCTAGAATATCATTAAAGTTACGTAAATAGACTTTGACTTCACATTTTGAATGTAAATTAACGTTAAATCACTGTAATGTAATACAACATAATTGTCATGATTATTAAATGTATCTGTCTGTACATATGCATATTTAGATTGTTAAAATACATTCACAAATGTATCATGATTTCACAAATATCTGTCCGTTATTTGAAAGATTGAACTGTTGAATTCAAATGTAATGCTATGGAAAAGTATATAACATGATCCCTATAAGCTTGTGTTACATCACATAAGTATTATTATCATTGCTAGTTAGGGCGTTCGTGGCTCAAGAGTTGGCAGTTCGCCTTGTGATCAGAAGATTGCCGGTTCGCGCCCCGGCTCGGACACTCTCCGTCGTTGTGTCCGTGGTCAAGACTCTTCACCTACCGCCTACTAGTGATGGCCAAAGGGGCCGATGGTGCGATATGGCAGCCTCGCCTCTGTCAGTCTGTCCCAGGGCATGCAATCAATTATTATTTAAACCAACTGTTAACTGTATATTTCTGTACATTTACGTATTATGATTCATATTTCCACATTCAGTGACCTTGTTTATAGGTAATTTCATTGTTTGATCACGTAAAAATGTTCCTAATTTAATGTCTAAAAGCACTTGGAAAAGGCAGAATCCCATGTCAAATTAGCGCAACAAACTCTATTTTCATTACTGAAAATAACCGTATTTTTATGGGACAGTTATTTTCTGTTATTTTACGGTCGTATTTTGGCGCCCCAGCTGCCGGAATATTACCGTTTTTTTAAGATGTTTTTTTTTCCTATTTATAGATGATTTCATTGTTTAATCACATTAACATGTTCCTGATTTAATGTTTAGCGGCACTTGAAAAAGGCGAGATCCCATGTCAAATTAGCGCAACTAATTGTATTTTCATTACTGGAAATAACCGTATTTTTATGCGGGAGTTATTTTCTGTTATTTCACGGTCGTATTTTGGCGCCCCAGCTGCCGGAATATTACCGTTGTTTTAGGATGTTTTTTTTAACAGTGTACTTAACAAGGAAACAAATCATTTAGGAGTCTCCAACCTCAGTTGCATCCCAAATCACATTTATGATTTCTCAGCTGTTAGTATACTTTTTGGGGGGGGGAATCAGTGGGTCTTTAAGCTTTTGATTCAGAGTAAATCATCAAATGGTGAGCTTAATTTATTTTGTATCTAATCAGTCAACTACTTATTTGGTGGGCTATGAAAAGTATCATGAATCTAGATAGCTCGTTTTCAGATTGGTGAATGTGAATATGTACAGTATGAGGCGGTAATGCAAAACAACAAGGTACTGGCTGTTTCTGGTTTTTAGGTTTTATTCAGAAAGTAAAGCAAAGTGCAAAATGGAAAGACGATTGGAAGAATTTTAAATGAAACAGGGGAAAAGTTGATGATTATTGAGCAAACATGTCAGATACAAATTATGAAGAATACTTTTGTGTTTGCTGCCAGTATAACAAGACAGCTTTGTGCTGTTTGTATTACGCAGCTCTTACCTTTTCAACCCAAAATGAACACTTAAGGTTTGCTTGAAGGTTTTTGTTTCATTTTTTTTTTCAAAGCTTTCTCACATGCTCAGAAGCATTCATCAGCAGCTGTAACTTGCCAATGACACATACACACGCCTGGGGCGTCTGTTTCCAGGAAGGGTCCTAAGGCTAGACCCTCCTAAGGCTAGACCCCCCCATGTTAAGCGAGCCTGCCGCAGACATGAGTGAGCGAGATTAATATGAAGTCATGCCGGCTCGGATGTCGCCCGGATCAACAAGGTCCGTGTCAGGTGTTGAGGAACCAGGGCACTCTGATGAAAAGTGGGCTACTGGAACAAGAAGGCATCGGTGGACAAGAGATGAAAACAGGGTGTTGTTGGAATGCTACCTTCCTCTCGTGTTAGCTTTCTGTTATCATCTCTTATGTTAGCGGGTCGGTTTTGACCCGTGAATTAAATCAGCTATAAAATATACTAAAAACAATAAGTTATCATCCAATTTGTTTCTCATCTCTTGGTTACCTTGTTAGGCTTCCTTATCCATGAAAATGTTGGTTTTAATACTTTTGGCGTGGGCCTCTGGGTCTTTTTTTGTCACTATACCCCTCGATTTCAATTAAAAAAAAATTGTAAAATTAACCTCAAGAGAATCATATTAATAAATAAAAGGTTTCTGTGTTACCTGAGTATTACTGAGGGGTATAGGACACATCTCTTAAATAAATCTGTTTTATTGATTTTTTTCATTTTAAGATTAATAACTAAAATGACATCTATGGTGTTACGGGTCAATTCCGACCCATAGACATTTACATCAAGAAAAGACAAAAAAACTTTGTTTTTTTCAGCAGTAGACCTTTAATATAAACTGAAAAAAAGAAAAAGTCCACTCCTCCTTTGTTTTGGTTATAGCCGTGGGTAATTGTGGGCTTTTTATCACTTCCCAATGATACAGCTTCACCTCAGTTTCCTTTGTGAAGTTCTTGTCCGAGGTCATATCTGGTAAAAAATAAAATAAAATAAAATATCACAGCTGATATTGTGATCCTGCAGTCCAGTGGTCATATGGAGGACCACACATTTTCATTGTTTCTTCTCAGGGGTGCCACTCACAGCTTTGACTGTGAAAATCTGTACATTCCAGGCATAGTTGGTTTTTGCATCACAGGCTTCCCAGATTTTTCTGCCGTTTTTCCCTGGCTTACTGGGTATATATTGCCGGAAGGGGCATTTTCCTCAAAAAGTGGACAAGACGTTCATCCACTGTCACTGGCCCTGGGATGAACATCAGTGGAAGAAGCTGCACCTCATCTCTCCCAGACATCCCTGATGGGAGCGAGCTTGTCAGACCTCGGTCTGGTCTCTCTGTTGTCAAATCTGAGGACTCTTGAATCAAAATGATATCAAATGTGTGAAGTGACATCGTTGCCCAGAAAATGTTTCTGCCTGTCGATGCATCCCATAGACGATCAGTGGCCTCATTGCAGCATCTGTACACTCCAGCAAGAAGAACACCAATGAAAGCATCCAGGTATTCCTCATCATGTCGCCATGGACTTTTTTTTCCTTCAAGGTTTATCATAGTAATGATGATTCTTTCTAGTGACAATGGCATAAATATCTCAAAACATCTCTTGATGTCACTGACTTTGGTCAGAGCAAACCTTGTGATTCCAGGGGTCATTTTGATGACATTTGCAGCAGCTGCCCTGCCATGTACATCATGAGGTACTGAGCTCCAAAAGATCTTACCATTTTTGGACTTGAATCTTTCAGCAGGAGTAGCTTCAGCACCAGCGACCTCCACCTCTGATCAGATGTGTCTGTGTCTTCTGGATGATAGTCCACATTGCCTTCCTCCTTAGAAACCTGCCCATCTGAATCGCTATGCTGCTCTGTGTCCTCTCCTTCATTTTCACCAAAAATATGATCCTGAACTTAGCTCACTGTGAATCTTCTTCTCATTTTTTGTATGCTGCAAATTGTAAATGTGCACTCTGGAAGTCAAATGGCCACTCAAATAGTGAATTCACCTCACATGCCCGTGTTTATTTTGTTTTGTTTTTGTGCAGGTATACTGCAAAAAAACATGCAAAATAAGAATCCCCTAAAGCTCATATGATTAGGAGAGGCGCTTGCTGTAAGTGTTTTAGCTGACAGTGCACTTATGATTTCAGTTTTGGCTTTAATTATTGCTTTATACTCATAATATTATACCTGGGTCGAAACCGACCCTAACAACACAAAGGTCATAATTTCAACTAGGGCATTTTATAATTTAGTGAAAATATTTTTTTTTTGTTTTATTTTGTAGAAATAGAGGTTCCTGACAAAGTCAAAAAGCCTTGATACAATAAACAAATGTCTGTGATTTTTTTATGCATTTGAAATTTAAAATGGGTCGGTGCCGACCCTAACACGAGAGGAGGGTTAAGCATAACCCCAGCGAGAAGGGTTACATGAATACGATGCCGGAGCACTAGGTGCAGTGATTCCCAGGAGCAACATGTGAGATCTCTGTGCAGAAGAGCGCAGTCCTAGGAACAGCTAAGATACTACGCAGGACCCTCAAGCTCCCAGGCCTCAGGTAGAGGACCCGAGCTGGAAGGACAGACTGCCGGCTGGGGCGAGAGGGGATTTATTTATTTTTTTTTAATATACAAAGGACAGCCATCTGTGATGGCTTTTAGGCAATTCTACCTTACTTTCCGAAAATGAGTAACACACCAATTTCAAGTCCAGGTTCACTTAGCAGAGTTATTATAAATTCATATTTTTTTACTTTAAAAAAAAAAAAAAAAAAAATTTTAGTTTCTGTTTCCAGAGAGGATTTTTTTGTTTATTTTTCATTGTTTGAAAATCCTTAGTGTTTCTTAGTTTCAGTGTTAGCTTTATCCTTTTTAATCATGGTAAATGGCCTGTATTTGTATAGCGCTTTACTAGTCCCTAAGGACCCCAAAGCGCTTTACACATCCAGTCATCCACC
>NW_024582544.1:214466-226612 GCF_018398535.1 Haplochromis burtoni
CCAGAGTTATGATAAAAATATATATTGTAATGACCTGGCTGGGGTTGTTAGCCAGATGCATTCTGGGTATTGTGTTGTCTGTGTTTTCTATCGTTCTGCTAGTTCCTATGTGTTTGATTCGCATGTTGTGTTAGTGTTATGTTAATGTAAGCCACAGTGAAGTTGATGTGTGTTCTGTGGAGTGGGTTGAATTGGCATGGTTGGCTGACACACGCACTCTTGTGAGCTTCAGCGTGTCAAGCGGGCATCTGGATCAGCAGCGTTACGTTGTTGTAGAAAAAGATGGTAAATAAACGACTGGGAACCACTACACCTCCTGCTGGATCATTTGGGGATTATCAGTCTGCTGCTGAGACGCTCGGGGTCGTGCGGTGTATGAGGCTCTTTGATACAAAATAACAATAGTCTTCATTACGATTGCTATCTAAGAGTGAGTTTTGTTGATATTAGGTACGCTGTTGTGTGCATTTGAAAGTGTATTTTTTTGTGGTGTTGAATGTGTTTTTATTTGATTTATTATGAGTTTTGACAGTAACCTCTCTTGTTTAACTATGCTATCATGGTGGGGGTCTTTCTTTGTTGTGATTCTTGTATGTTAGTAAATCGGTAATTGAAAAATACTACGTATTTTTAAATTAAAATGTATGTATGGAGTATGCTTCTGCTTTGAGGTTTGATTAATGTACCTTTTATGCAATTATGGCATTCACACACTGGTGATGGACACCCTGGGGTGCACTGACAGAGGCGAGGCTGCCGGACACTGGCGCCACCGGGCCCTCTGACCACCACCAGTAGGCAACAGGTGAAGTGTCTGAGACTGAGACTGTCCAAGCCGGGGCTCGAACCGGCAACCTTCCGATTACAAGGCGAACTCCCAACTCTTGAGCCACGATTATTAAACCTGCCGGCCTCACATTAACCTTTTTATTACAGGTGTGAACTCTCAACTCTTGAGCCACGATCGCCCCATGGAGGGCATATGTCAGAGGCAAGATTTAAGAAAATCAGTTTTCCTATTTTTTCTATAGCATTGATATTGCATTAAGATGGTTATTAAACCTGCTGCTCATATTAACCTTTTTATTACAGGTGCAGCCATAATGATTGTACACACACATTGCATTTTGTGCTTATTAAAGAGTTGAAGTTCAGGCAATTAAGGAAAGGTCATAAGCCTCGTTTGGCGAGATGTCCGGACGATCTATCGTGTAAGTGACTTGGAGCTATAGAGGGTTAAAACTGCATACACGCTTACAAAACACATATAATACATACAATCTAGGAACAGGCCTGAGCAAAGGCCTGAATCTATTCAGCAACCTGTTGCATTTGAGTTTGCTTAGTAACAGGTGACAGAAGATGTGTCAGAGAGGAGGACAAGTCAACGGGGCCTTCAGGGCCTGAAATCATCGCCATATTTGGAAAAGATGCTAGAAAGAGGAACTTCTGTGTCTGCCTATAGCTCTAAAAATTGATCATTGTCTGTAAAAGATGCAAATAATGTTCTTAAGATGCAAATTATGTTCTTAGAACACGAGAAGGGGCGTTTAACCCTGACGTTATAAAAGCAACTCTTTTGTGTATTTTTGGGCGAAGAAGTCTGCTGATGTGATGCTGTGTGCTTCTTCCCACGGTGTGTTCTGAATAAACTCTTCATCTGATTGCACTGTACTGGGCCTCCATTGGTTTGTTTTTGTGCCACATTTTCAAATTCGGGACAGTCTTTAAAACAACAACTTCTTAATAGAAAATCTGTGTGATGTTTCTTGTGCATGTGAGAATAGTGACGGTAATAATCCAGTGCATTTATAACAAAGGAGTAGGTTTTATGTGCTCTGCCTCCTGCATGGAGGTCTAAACTACACTGAGTATTTCCAGTTTGTCTGTTTCTTTCTAATATCACCTCAATTGGTGTCATATTTTGAAACTAGTTGATGAATTTTAAGCATTTATGCTTAAACAAACCCACTTCCATGAGTAAGAGAATAATAATTTGAGAAAAAATGGTTTCTTTATGTGAGAAATATCAGCTCAGCATGCAGTGCAATATCTAGATATTAACTTACTACTCTCACTGCCTTCCAGATACAGAAATATCTGACCAAACTACAAAAAAAAATCTTATATGGAATTTAATAAATATGATTTAATATAATTTTCATGGAACAGAACATGTCACCGAATTACTGTGACAGTGGTGTAATTTAGAGGCCTGAGCTGCTGACACTTCACTTGCTGTCTCCAGTGTCGACGTACTGTCGTGCTGAGTTTCAAAATTAAAAACATCAAACCATAAGCATCAGTTATTACTTTTCAAAGTGTTTGGTCTAATGATTCCACAGCAGGGACATAGATCTCGCCTGCACAAGCGTTTCCATGCTTTTTAAAGCATAATAACACATGAAGTGGATGATCTTGTTGACTTTAGTTTGAAAAATCTCTGAAAACTAACGCTGATAAAAAAGATTTCATCTGTCAGTTTTATATTGGGTAGTGTCCATGAGCATTTTAATCTGCTCTTTGATAAAAAAAATAAATTTAAAAAAGTGCAAATGCCTGTAATTCTATAACTCTGATTAATTTTCTGACATTGGTTCTAGAACATTTTCACTTAGTTTTCTTCTTTCTTGTTTCCAGATCTGCATCTAAAGCAGTGTCCCATGTAAAAGCAGAAAAGTCTCTAAGTAGCAATCATGGGATTTGTTTTCAGAGGATAATTGGGTCATTACGTCAAACATCAGTTTGATATTCACATATGACAAATGATAGAATGAGCTCACTAGTCAATCAGATCATGTGAGCCCTGATTAAAAGTTTAACCTCTGCCTGCTCTAGCCTGACAGCTCACATCCTGATTAATAGCAGCCATGCATTCATGTGGTACTAATATACATATCAGAAGGTCAGCTTTCAGAAAAGCACCTCACAGTACCTTTGCAGGAAAAACGTATAGACTTTGTACTTTTTACAGGGGGGTGTTTTTACCCTTTTAGTTTCTACCTTATAGAGGTCAGTCATTAATTCTGGTCACAAATGTGCACCTTTAAGTAACAATACAAACAAGACACATTTTTTTAAAAGTGCATAACTAAGCACATCTCAAATTATCACCAAACAGAGAAGCAGCACAGACCAGACCATACACATGTTATTTAATGATGCGTTTTCTAATTTAATGCCATAAGTGTGGCTAGTTGTTTTTGTTTCTTGACATACTGGCAACCTTTCCAGGGTATACCCCACTTCTCAAAGCTGGCTCCAGCTGCTCCCAAACCTGAGATCCTGAATTAGATAAAAGGAAGAAGGCAGATGGCTTGATGGCCTTTTGTTAACTCCTGACTCTGTCCAAATAAAAGTCTCATCTTTTCCTATAAAATCTGAAAGTCTCCCACATTTGGGTTATCTGTACATCATCACTGTGCCTTCAATGTAGAAGACAGATGCAGAATATAAGTTGTCAGGAGGTATTATATGTTTTTGATTTAGTTTTAATGAATAATAAAATGGTAAAACTTTAAAGTTTCCAATTGCATTTTGTTATTTGACAAACATAGGTTACCTCATATCTACATTTAGATCAGAAAGGCACACATGATTGCCTTTAGGTACAAAAATTAATGCTAGGGAGAACCTTTGTGTAAACTGGGGAAAATAAAGTTAAGATATTAAAATATTGCAAATGATGCCCATACCTTTTTTTTTCTTAAAACACAAGCAAATTTCTGAGTGTGTTTTCTGTGCTCATCTGCAAAGTGCTAAAGAGAAACAAAAAAATGAGAGAAAATAAACGTGTTGGCTGAATAAAGATGCAGTATGTCAGTGTATGATTTGAAACTAAGATCTATAAAACGTTAGCTCTTAAAAAGAATGCAGCTATCAAAGGACGAGCTGCAATCGATCATAGAGACATAAATACATGAGCAGAAATTAGGAGCAGATGAATGGTGAGTAAATGTGTTATTAGCACCATTAGCTCAACATCAGCCAATACTAACTAACTAACTAACTACTTCTGGGATTTCACTCTTTACTTGTTTTATTTCTTACTTGTTTTAAAAGAACAAGGATGCTTTGACTGTTGTGTGAAGAAAACCAGATGTAGTGTTTATTTATATATATATATATATAAACACTTTGTTTAAAGAGGAATATGTTCCAGTACCATGTATACCCCAAGACTTTACTTCTCGTGTCTGGTTGCAGATATTATATCGTTTGCTTTGAAATGCTATGTATATAGAGATTTTGTAGTCTTATTGATTATTCACACCACGCCACACTGCAATTCGCATCCATATATTCATACAGCTTTTTATTCAGTGCAGCAGCATCCACACCTATGGCATATTTAGAATCACCAGTTAACCTAACATGCAGGAAGCCAGAGAATCCGCAGGATATCCACAAAAACAGATCACCATGCCACTGTAAGTCTATCAGAGCTTGTGTGAATTCACTGCTGAAGCACAACAAAGATTTTAACCAGCTTCACATCCGAAGCTTGCTACTCACAAATCAGCAGGAGGCTTTTATTTTTAAGGGGCTATAGGAAATACAATGCATTAATCAATTTGCTGTGCTTTTCTTTTAAGCATTCTCCAACTAGATACCCACCCAGCTAGCCTTGATGTTTATTGAGTCATTCTTCTACTTTGCAAGGCAAGGATTGGCAAACCAAGAGTCACCTTCATCCAGCTGTTACGAACTCGCATGTCCATGTGTTTGTTTTGTGCAGGTGTTGTGTCTTTTCATGTTAATTTAGCTGTGCCAGGGCCCTGCTCCGATTGGTGCATGGATACACCGCCCCGATGTGACTTGTTCCATCTGGAGGACCCGCCCATTAATAGGAGGCTGGAGTGCTACAGCGGCCAGAGGTCCTCGCGTTTCTCCTCATGACCCAGCAGTATTCCTGTGGCAGCCGCTGGCTGCAGTGCGCTTGAAAGTTGTGGAAGTGGAGTGGGTAGGGGTGAGCTGCCTTTTCTTTTGATCACCCGTTTTCTCCTGTTTTGAGTTAGTTAAGGAGGTCAGACTCTGTCTTTATTTTTGACTTTGTTTTGGTAAGGTCAGGGGTGCGGGATTTGTGTAGATTTGTTTTGTTTATTGTTTTGGCCTTGGCTCACCCTGAAGTGTTGACACTCCCATTTGGTTCCTTTATTTCACATTGTATCTACTGGTTTTGTTTCTTGTGGCTGCTTGGGTCTTGGGGGGGAAGCGAGTGCCTCACTCATGTTATGGCCTGGCCCTAGACGGGTCGTAACATCAGCTCAAGAGCATTTGGTCATTCGGAGAGCTAACCCTGACTACCAAGATCCGACTGTTCAACTCCAACATGAAGTCAATACTGCTGTACGGGGCTGAAACCTGGAAGACAAATGAGCAGAAAAATCCAGGCATTCCTCAACAGCTGTCTCAGAAGGATTCTCCACATTCACTGGCCAGACACAATCACTAACATCAAACTATGGGAACCAATCTGTCAACTCCCAGTAAAAGAAGAAATCAGGAAGAGAAGATGGTGCTGGAATAGAAGGTGTTACGCCCCGGCTCTGCTAGGCGACAGGGGAGGTAACATAAATGAGCCCAGAGACAGAAGGATCAGATAAAAAAGAAAAATGGAAGGTTTATTACCACCTGTAGGTCAGGTGGCAGAGCAGGTCAGCCACTAATCAGAAGGTCAGTGGTTCGATCCCAGGCTGCCTCCTGGCTGCATGCCAAATATCCTTGGGCAAGATACTAACCCCATTTTTGCCTACTGGTGGTCAGAGGGCCTGGTGGTTTCAGTGTCCTGCAGCCTCGCCTCTGTCAGTGCCCCCAGGCCACAATGTAGCTTGCCATTGCCAGTGTGTGAATGACTGAATGTAGCTTTGGGGTCCTTAGGGACTGAGTAAAGCACTACATACAACTGTAAATGCTACATACAGTTGTAAATGGTAAATGGCCATTTACCATTTACAACTGAAAACCATTAGTGAAACTAGGCAATGAGACAATTTAAACAAACTAAAAACTCATATATTCAAATAACACTAGAACACTAATCATCTCACAGGCAGCAACTCAAAAACAAAGGTTCAAAATGCAGCAGTACAAAGGCAGAGGCAGGAGGGACGGTCTACACAGTCTGTTCACATTAACAAGCCCCCCACAAATGAAGAATCCTCAGCCTTTTATACTCCCAGGTAAACACAGGCAGCCGCGTCATTGGTCCGCTGTGTTCGAGGATCCCGCAGCAGCCAATGGTGTGTGTGTGTGGACTGGCACACTCCGATCTGCATGCAGTTGGGTGGGCATAGGTCCCTGGCCAGCCAATCACCTGTGAGTCCTGGCACGCTTGAATTTCCATACAGGAAGGCGGGCCCACATGAGGCCAGGGGGCGTAACAGAAGGGCACGCTTTACGCAAACCGCCAGCCACCATCACCAGGCAGGCTCTCAGGTGGAACCGCCAAGGCAAGTGAAAGAGAGGCCACCCAAGAAACACCTGGTGACGAGCAGAGATGGGCACTGTAATCTGATTACTTTTTTCAGGTAACGAGTAAAGTAAGGGATTACTATTGGAAAAATGGTAATTAGATTACCGTTACTTTCCCGTAGGAACGCTGCGTTACTGCGTTACTAAAACCGTGATTTTTTTGCAAGAATGTCTCATGACAGTGACGTAAGCGAGTGCAACGTTCGTGACAACAGCTGTGTGCAGATCAACAGTGGATCATATATCGAGTGCGGGAGAGAGTATGAGCGTGCAGCATTTAAAGCTTAGAAGTACTGACCTTATTTTGAGTTTGATTCCATAAAAAGTGACAAAAACAGTGTCCATTTTGTGCGTGGGAAGAAAACTTCTTTTTAAAGCGAAAAAACCCCCCCTAAACTTCCAAGCAAGCACCGAGTGCGCTACGACGTAATGGGAAACTCACAGAGAAACTCGCGGATTCTTCCACTGACCACTGCGGCACACCTGCACCAAAGCACACCTCCGCCTACCCCACTCCTGCTTTACAGGTGAAAATAGAGCAACAGGACCGCTAGTCTTTGATGTTATTTATTTTCTGCTGTGTTTTACTTGCATCTATTTGAAAGAGTGAGTGTAAACACACAAAAAAATATATATTTTATGTGCTGGAATGTGCAGAAAATAGGTTTAAATGTTAAACAAATTTCTTCCAGTCAGAGAATGTTGCATATAATTAAATTTTTGCTTGATGCATAAAGTTAAAAGATTAAAACTAATAAAACAAGTTTTAAAAAGAGACTTTTCCATTTGATTACATTTTGTATGATGGATTATGCAGAAAAAGTAGAATTGGGCTGAAAGATCTATCACTTTATCACCTATTCAGGTTGTAAATCGTGTTTTTAAAAAGTAACTAAGTAACTAAGTAATTAATTACTTTTGAAAATAAGTAATCAGTAAAGTAACGGGATTACTTTTTTGGGGGAAGTAATCAGTAATTAGTTACTGATTACTTTTTTCAAGTAACTTGACCAACACTGGTGACGAGACCTCAAGGCAGAAGCAAAAAAGATGGGCTACAACGGGACCCATCTAGAAAGAATGGTCCAGGACAGAAAACTCTGGAGATCTACTTTTGGTCCATACCCTGGGAGAGGAGTAATGGGCAGTAGTAGTAGTAGTATTCTACAGTTTTACTCTTTTACCCCGCTCAATCCCCTGTCACCCTACTTTTATGTTTCTCCAGAAAGGTAATATTCTTTAAGTCAAACATTGCATCACTTACATATGTAACTTATTTAATTTCACATGTTCAACATATGTTGAGCCAAAATAACAAATCTGAAGCAGAGCCCCAGCATGCCATCAAAGGAAAGAAGCACATTCTGTGTCTAGTTCTTTGGGGCAGGGAAACGCCCTTGCAAAATGAACAGTATGACTAACATAGACTCCTAAACCCATATGGAAAAGAAATAGTAAAAACTTATATGTGATTACTCATGAAAGTGGCCACTTTCATGAGTAAATCATATAAGGCTTACATGATTTACTCATGAAAGTGGCCACTTTCTCATTACTTTCATATATTGTTTTAGTAAGTATCCAAAACATACAAGTTTCATTATATAATTTTAATTTTTCAAGGGATCTTATATCTGTTTTCACTCTTATATGCTTTTCATACAAGTTTCACACAAGACAGATACAAACTTTATAAGATTTATATATATCTTTTCCATATGGGAAGGGACACTTTGAATACACATCAGATCTAACTGTGAAAAAGAAAAATATGCTGTATATCTATACTGATATGACTGGGTAATGTGTTATGAATGAAAGGATGCCACATGTTTGATGAAAATGAAATGTATCAACCAAACAACCTCCTCTACCTCTTAACTGACTAGATCAGTGCCCAGAGGTTTAATTCACTTCTGATGTACTCTAATTGAAAAATAATGTCTTTGAATATTTTTTGTGGAAAAGGGCTTATTATGGTCTCCTTTCTTTTTAAGTATGATGTTCATTGGTACAGACCCAGACCTCATCACAGATGGATTGTTTCCTTCCCTCAAGCTATTCAAGCGTTTATTTGAATGAATCAGACTCAGATAACAATAAAGTATTATCATGGAATACTAATACACATTTATGTTTATTGAGTAACTGTGAGGACCCAACCACAAGTTTATGAAAGGGCGAGTTTTAGTCTAAAACAAAGACACTATCCTCAAGCAGCCATGTGAAAGCTGGGAAAAAGGCCAAAAGTTCTTAAGGTGTAAAGGTAGTCCTGTTAAAAATGGAGGTACAAGGTACACCAGTCACACACACAAAATCCATCACAAACCACACATTTTTCTTTTTTCTGTGTAAAATTGTTTTTGAATGTTTTACATTTTTGAGGTTGTTTTGAGGTTGGTATGTTGTTAACTGACTCTTTTGACATAAGGGGGAGTAAATAATGAGTTTAATCTCAAGCTGCTGTGTAGCCGTACCCAAAACCTCCCACTGCAAGTAAGTGTGACTCGATGAGCCTGAGGCAGAATGGAGCTGACAAAGAGAAAAAAACATGAAGAGTGTAATGTTCCCCTTACCTTTTAAATATTAAAGGTAATATACCAAGATATGCTCAGAGGCAGGGTACAAGAGAATTCAAAGCCAGCCCGCTATCATGAAATGTTGCATGACTGACATGTAAAGTAATTTTACATGTTATCTTTTTTTTTTTCCTTGTCATGCCATTTCTGCTGACTTACATGGTGCAGAGATGAATGATGCCCCAACACCACCCTCAACCATATCCCATAACCAGGCACTTTATAATCCCTAGCCATTTTACCTTAACTTGTCCCAGGATTAGTCATGCAGGCATCATTTCATGGAAGAAGCTCAAAGTGGTAACAAAAATGTCCCTGCAGTAGCATAATTTTTATATTTAATTCGATATTGTTACTATGAGCAAAGCTGCAAAATGAATCTAACCACAAACTTAGGTAAAAATTCCAATTCCCTTGTGTCTTTGTGTCTTCTGCTGTCGGTTGCTTGGTAAGTTGGTTCTTCCTGTACTTAGTCTCTCATTCCTTTCCCCTGCCTCTCCTCATTCCTCAAACGTGACATTTTTTATTCCTTTATTGTTAGTAAATGGCGTTTCTTTGGCTCTAAATCAGTGTTGTGGTCTTTTGAGCGAGCTGTAACAGCTGTGAAATCAGATCCATAGATTAGGCTTTGTGCAAATGCTCTATCAGATTGGATTTTGTGAGGCTGGAGGTCAGGATAGTGCCGCCGGCTTTCTGTTGTGTTCTCAATCCATTCCTAGTTATTAGGGGGCGTCAGAATGCATTTATCTGGTGTGGGAGGTTGCCACCGCAGAGATGTAGCATTAGGAGGGGTATGTCATATTATAGACATGAGGCTCTGATTAGCTCGTCCTCTTTATCATGGCACTTGTTAGTTTTTGTGCTCAAAGTTGATGTGTTAGAAGCAGGAAAATGGGAAAGTGTATGGATTTGAGCAACGCTGACAAGGGCCAAGTTAAGATCTCTAGACATCTCCAAAACTGCAGTTCTTGTGTGGTGTTTGGTCTGTATTAGTCAATATCTATAAAAGTGGTCCAATGAAGGGCGACGGGGTCATTGGAAGGTAAGGGTGAACTATTGGAACTCAAATTGCTAGAAGTGTTCGTGCTGGTTCTGATAGAAAGGTGTCAGAACATAGAGTCCATTATATTTTTGTTGCATATTGCATGGTAAAAGCGTGTAATAGACACGCTGTTGACCATGTCCATTTTGCACTTTGCCTCGTATGGACACATATGCAAAAGTTGCAGTAAGCTGCAGAAACAGCAGAGGGAAATATTTTAAGACAGCCTGAAAATAATCTCAGGAAAGCATTTAAACAGAAATTATTAACACATTTATATGTAAATATTTATGAGCCACCTAGCTTAATTGTTTCTGGCGATTAGGGACCCTGGAGTGCACTTCATATGTTTTTTGCTGTTTTTCGCTGGTAATGCAACTTCTGCATGCATTAATTCATTGGTGGACCAGCCTTAAAATCTATAAATTGGTTTTACTATAAATGTAGTCCTGTAGGCACCTTTGAGACCATAGAACAATCACAATATATATCCATATATATATGGTTTTTCACACATATATATACTGTACTGCAAAGTTCATCTTGGATGGCTGAATAACTGACCTGAAAGTCTCTGTTCCATCACACAACTGAGTGCAATGTCTTTATCATTTCTGTATTCGCCATGTGTGTCTAGTGTGTATGAAATGTAGAAAACGCTCCACATTTTCAGTTGGGTAAACAAATGGTGGATTAAGATGTAGTGTTTAAGTTTGAATCTATTTCACGGCTTTGTGTGATCTGAATACTGACATTAGCCCCAAGGATACAGAATAAAGAGGTCAGAAAATAAATATAATGTTTCTTGCACAAACACACGCAGACACACACAGTGACCTCATTTCCTGCAGTTTGTTCTAAGTTGTTTTCTATTACATTCACTTTTAATCTGACTTTATGTCTTCTGTTCTGTGAAGAAGAACTTTAAGGCCACCCCAGTATTATAAGTTGGCTTCATAAATAAAATTAAATAGATCCATGAAAATAAATAAAGATCTTGTACATCAGAGGTTTTGTTTTCCAACTTGGCAGAAACTGCATATGTAATTGCCAGCAATGTCTGGAAAGGGTTTAAAAGACAAAGAATTGGTGACGACCAAGGTTTGATCATCTTATGATCAGATTAAATTCAAAACAAAGAGCAGGAAAGAAGGCTGTTTATAATCTCTGACCCAAAAAATAAGTTTGGAGGTTTGCAACATCTTTAGTTTGAAACACTACTCTGTTATAGCTCTAATTTTCTAATTTTCTAATTCACTGTGCCTTTTCTTGCATTGGTTTCCTTTTAGGAACTGGCATTTATGTGGAACATATTTGGTCTTCCAAACCATGTAAGCACTATATACTACAAGCTGCATGATACCTTTTACTTATTTAGTTTGACTTATTTACTACTTATTTACTTTACCCAAGTACTCAGAAGAAACCAAACATGCAAACTCTACACAGAAAAGTAAACTGCACCAACTTTTTAGACCAGGAAAGGATATCTTTTATAAACAGTCTGTGGTCCCAAATCAGAATTTTATCTCATATGGAGCCAATCTGTTCCTATTCCCAGAGAAGCAAAGACTGCCACATTGCCCATGCCCCTGCTGTTTCAAGAAGGTGAACGGTATAAGGTGTCATTTGGAGTTGGTCCTGTGATGCAGCACATTATGACAGTGTGAGATGGGTCTGTCAATCCCAGCTGGTCTCATATGGATGCTTGTAAAGAACAGCTTGTCATCCTTTTTAAGCTGGGATAAATATTTGTCACAAGAAGAATTCATATTTATAAGGTGATTTAGTGCAGTCAATCATTTCTTTAACCTTAAAAAGGAGTTCTTAATAGAAAGTCAAATAGTGTGTATAATGGTACACAAGCTACAGACTCCTGGCTGAAAAAATTGTGACTAAGGGGCCGGCATCAGAGCCTACACATAGCTGTGCAGGTGTTTACTATCACCAGGGGGCAGTGTCACAATCAACTACCTCCTCATAAATATGACAACCAGATACCGGTGACAGACTTCTCACCTGACTTTTGAAGGTAGCTGCTCAACAGCCAC